>NC_143025.1:6302500-6462500 GCF_057628025.1 Oncorhynchus mykiss | reverse complement strand
CCCATTTGTGATCAAGCTTTAACTTCCTGACTGATGTCTTGAGATGTGGTTTCGTTATATCCACATAACTTTCATTCCTCATGATGCCATCTATTTTGTGAAGTGCACCAGTCCCTCCTGCAGCAAAGCACACCCACAACATGATGCTGCCACCCCCGTGCTTCACGGTTGGGACGGTGTTCTTCTGCCCCCTTTTTCCTCCAAACATAACGATGGTCATTATGGCCAAACAGTTCTACTGTTGTTTCATCAGACCAGAGGACATTTCTCCAAAAAGTACGATCTTTGTCCGCATGTGCAGTTGCAAACCGTAGTCTGGCTTTTTAATGGCGGTTTTGGAGCAGTGGCTTCTTCCTTGCTGAGCGGCTTTTCAGGTTCTGTCGATATAGGACTCGTTTTACTGTGGATATAGATACCTTTGTACCTGTTTCCTCCAGCATCTTCACAGGATCCTTTGCTGTTGTTCTGGGATTGATGTGCACTTTTTGCACCAAAGTACGATCATCTCTAGGAGAGAGACGCATCTCCTTCCTGAGTGGTATGACAGCTGCGTGGTCCCATGGTGTTTATACTTGCGTACTGTTGTTTGTACATATGAACATGGTACCTTCAGGCATTTGGAAATTGCTCCCAAGGATGAACCAAACTTGTGGAGATCTCCCATTTTTTTTGTTCTGAGGTCTTGGCTGATTTCTTTATATTTTCCTATGAAGTCAAGCAAAGAGGCACTGAGTCTGAAGGTAGACCTTGAAATACATCCACAGGTACACCTCCAATTGACTCAAATTATGTCAATTAGCCTATCAGAAGCTTCTAAAGCCATAACAACATTTTCTGGAATTTTTCAAGCTGTTTAAAGGCACAGTCAACTTAGTGTATGTAAACTTCTGACCCACTGGAATTGTGATACAGTGAATTATAAGTGAAATAATCTGTCTGTAAACAATAGTTGGAAAAATGACTTGTGTCATGCACAAAGTAGATGTCCTAACCGACTTGCCAAAACTATAGTTTGTTAACAAGAAATTTGTGGAGTGGTTGAAAAACGAGTTTTAATGACTCCAACCTAAGGGTATATAAACTTCCGACTTCAACTGTATACCATTTAGCAGATGCTTTTATCCAACCAGTAAGTCCTGGTTAGTCGTGCATGCATACATTTTTTTACACCAGATGAGAGAAAGCATTTATTGAATTGCATAGAGAGAGAGGGAGGGTTAGTTAAGCGAATGATCGCCTGTAAGAGAGTGCTGAAACTCTTCTAGACCCTCTAATATTGACTAGCCTCTTTTTCAAATCATTCAAACTATCTTTACCTTCTTGTAATCCTTAGTTTCAGAGCCGCCTCCTCTGTCGATACAGTCGTTACATGACACGTCGGACCTGAAGAGAGCAGGGAGCAGAGATATCATGACTCCTCAGAGGTCAGAGATATTATAATGACTCCTCAGAGGTCGGAGATACAATAATGACTCCTCAGAGGTCAGAGATACAATAATGACTCCTCAGAGGTCAGAGATATTATAATGACTCCTCAGAGGTCAGAGATATTATAATGACTCCTCAGAGGTCAGAGATACAATAATGACTCCTCAGAGGTCAGAGATACAATAATGACTCCTCAGAGGTCAGAGATACAATAATGACTCCTCAGAGGTCGGAGATACAATAATGACTCCTCAGAGGTCGGAGATACAATAATGACTCCTCAGAGGTCGGAGATATTATAATGACTCCTCAGAGGTCAGAGATACTATAATGACTCCTCAGAGGTCAGAGATATTATAATGACTCCACAGGGGTCAGAGATAATACTCACTACTATGAGATAATCAGGAGCCAGACTAAACAAGTCAAAGGCTAAAGGTCAGATCCATACCTGGTGCTGGAGTGCCTGTCTGTCTGTGGATCCTGCCCACTGCCTCCCAACCCCTCCTCTCCACTGGGCTCGTTGTCATCACTCTACAGGACCACAGAGATCACTAGGTCAATACATTATGGATGGCAATGTCCTTATTACGGCAGGTTATTAACCGTATAACCAGGACTAGCCCACCGTGCACTCATTATGGATGTCAATGTCATCCTTGTGACAGGTTACAAACAGTACACGTTATAATGTCTACGCCGTCCTTATGAAAGGTTATAACCAGGACTAGCTCATGCACTCACATCTACAGCCCTCATTATGTGATGTCAATGTCATCCTTCTTAGCAGTGCTTTTGACAGGTTATAATGCATGACTATGACAGGCTATAATGCATTTATGAGCAAGGGTTTTATAGGGTTATAAGCATGACTACGACAGGGTATAATGCATTTATGAGCAAGGGTTTTATAGGGTTATAAGCATGACTACGACAGGCTATAATGCATTTATGAGCAAGGGTTTTATAGGGTTATAAGCATGACTACGACAGGCTATAATGCATTTATGAGCAAGGGTTTGATAGGGTTATAAGCATGACTACGACAGGTTACAAATGCACTCACATCTCCAGCCCTCTGAGCTCTCCTCCTGGCTCGGGCTCTCCGTCTCTCCCTGGCGATACGGTCACTCTCACTCTCCCCTTCTGCACTCCTCTCCTGGCCGGAGGTCTGGGGACGAAGGGTACCGGCCGGTTGAGTCAGCCCCAAGAGGTCAGACTTCTGCAGGCTGGCGATACGGGACCTCCAGCTTACTTCCTGAAGACAGTTATCATCTTTAGGAAATGCGTTATCCAGCATACATACATCATACTGATGTCCCTGGATGTTGTACATCCCCTTATAAGAAGTGTAGCTATATTGCTTATACCAATCCTCTGATGTAATACCGTTGATCTAGGGTGTAAGGGTTAAATACAGCTGGTGTAGGATCTAGGGTGTAGGGGTTAAATACAGCTGGTGTAGGGTGTAGGGTGTAGGGGTTAAATACAGCTGGTGTAGGGTGTAGGGGTTAAATACAGCTGGTGTAGGGTGTAGGGGTTAAATACAGCTGGTGTAGGGTGTAGTGTGTAGGGGTTAAATACAGCTGGTGTAGGGTGTAGTGTGTAGGGGTTAAATACAGCTGGTGTAGGGTGTAGTGTCTAGGGGTTAAATACAGCTGGTGTAGGGTGTAGTGTGTAGGGGTTAAATACAGCTGGTGTAGGGTGTAGGGGTTAAATACAGCTGGTGTAGGGTGTAGTGTGTAGGTGTTAAATACAGCTGGTGTAGTGTGTAGGGGTTAAATACAGCTGGTGTAGGGTGTAGGGGTTAAATACAGCTGGTGTAGTGTGTAGGGTGTAGGGGTTAAATACAGCTGGTGTAGTGTGTAGGGGTTAAATACAGCTGGTGTAGGGTGTAGGGGTTAAATACAGCTGGTGTAGGGGTTAAATACAGCTGGTGTAGGGGTTAAATACAGCTGGTGTAGGGTGTAGGGGTTAAATACAGCTGGTGTAGGGTGTAGTGTGTAGGGGTTAAATACAGCTGGTGTAGGGTGTATGGTGTAGGGGTTAAATACAGCTGGTGTAGGGTGTAGGGGTTAAATACAGCTGGTGTAGGGTGTAGTGTGTAGGGGTTAAATACAGCTGGTGTAGGGTGTAGGGGTTAAATACAGCTGGTGTAGGGTGTAGTGTGTAGGGGTTAAATACAGCTGGTGTAGGGTGTAGGGTGTAGGGGTTAAATACAGCTGGTGTAGGGTGTAGGGGTTAAATACAGCTGGTGTAGTGTGTAGTGGTTAAATACAGCTGGTGTAGGGTGTAGGGTGTAGGGTGTATGGTGTAGGGGTTAAATACAGCTGGTGTAGGGTGTAGGGGTTAAATACAGCTGGTGTAGGGTGTAGTGTGTAGGGGTTAAATACAGCTGGTGTAGGGTGTAGGGGTTAAATACAGCTGGTGTAGGGTGTAGTGTGTAGGGGTTAAATACAGCTGGTGTAGGGTGTAGTGTGTAGGGGTTAAATACAGCTGGTGTAGGGTGTAGGGTGTAGAGTGTAGGGGTTAAATACAGCTGGTGTAGTGTGTAGGGTGTAGTGTGTAGGGGTTAAATACAGCTGGTGTAGTGTGTAGCCTGTAGGGGTTAAATACAGCTGGTGTAGGGTGTAGGGTGTATGGTGTAGGGGTTAAATACAGCTGGTGTAGGGTGTAGTGTGTAGGGTGTAGGGGTTAAATACAGCTGGTGTAGGGTGTAGTGGTTAAATACAGCTGGTGTAGGGTGTAGGGTGTACGGGTTAAATACAGCTGGTGTAGTGTGTAGGGTGTACGGGTTAAATACAGCTGGTGTAGTGTGTAGTGGTTAAATACAGCTGGTGTAGGGTGTATGGTGTAGGGGTTAAATACAGCTGGTGTAGGGTGTAGGGGTTAAATACAGCTGGTGTAGGGTGTAGTGGTTAAATACAGCTGGTGTAGGGTGTAAGGGTTAAATACAGCTGGTGTAGTGTGTAGGGTGTAGGGGTTAAATACAGCTGGTGTAGTGTGTAGTGGTTAAATACAGCTGGTGTAGGGTGTAGTGTGTAGGGTGTAGGGGTTAAATACAGCTGGTGTAGGGTGTAGGGTGTAGGGGTTAAATACAGCTGGAGTAGTGTGTAGTGTGTAGGGTGTAGGGGTTAAATACAGCTGGTGTAGGGGTTAAATACAGCTGGTGTAGGGGTTAAATACAGCTGGTGTAGTGTGTAGTGTGTAGGGGTTAAATACAGCTGGTGTAGTGTGTAGGGGTTAAATACAGCTGGTGTAGTGTGTAGTGTGTAGGGTGTAGGGGTTAAATACAGCTGGTGTAGGGGTTAAATACAGCTGGTGTAGGGGTTAAATACAGCTGGTGTAGGGTGTAGGGTGTAGGGGTTAAATACAGCTGGTGTAGGGTGTAGGGGTTAAATACAGCTGGTGTAGGGTGTAGTGTGTAGGGGTTAAATACAGCTGGTGTAGGGTGTAGTGTGTAGGGGTTAAATACAGCTGGTGTAGGGTGTAGTGTGTAGGGGTTAAATACAGCTGGTGTAGTGTGTATGGTGTAGGGGTTAAATACAGCTGGTGTAGGGTGTAGTGTGTAGGGGTTAAATACAGCTGGTGTAGGGGTTAAATACAGCTGGTGTAGTGTGTAGTGTGTAGGGGTTAAATACAGCTGGTGTAGTGTGTAGGGGTTAAATACAGCTGGTGTAGTGTGTAGTGTGTAGGGTGTAGGGGTTAAATACAGCTGGTGTAGGGGTTAAATACAGCTGGTGTAGGGGTTAAATACAGCTGGTGTAGGGTGTAGGGTGTAGGGGTTAAATACAGCTGGTGTAGGGTGTAGGGGTTAAATACAGCTGGTGTAGGGTGTAGTGTGTAGGGGTTAAATACAGCTGGTGTAGGGTGTAGTGTGTAGGGGTTAAATACAGCTGGTGTAGTGTGTATGGTGTAGGGGTTAAATACAGCTGGTGTAGGGTGTAGTGTGTAGGGGTTAAATACAGCTGGTGTAGGGGTTAAATACAGCTGGTGTAGGGTGTAGTGTGTAGGGGTTAAATACAGCTGGTGTAGGGTGTAGGGGTTAAATACAGCTGGTGTAGTGTGTAGGGGTTAAATACAGCTGGTGTAGTGTGTAGGGGTTAAATACAGCTGGTGTAGGGTGTAGGGGTTAAATACAGCTGGTGTAGGGTGTAGTGTGTAGGGGTTAAATACAGCTGGTGTAGTGTGTAGGGGTTAAATACAGCTGGTGTAGTGTGTAGGGGTTAAATACAGCTGGTGTAGGGTGTAGGGTGTAGGGGTTAAATACAGCTGGTGTAGTGTGTAGGGGTTAAATACAGCTGGTGTAGGGTGTAGTGTGTAGGGGTTAAATACAGCTGGTGTAGGGTGTATGGTGTAGGGGTTAAATACAGCTGGTGTAGTGTGTAGGGGTTAAATACAGCTGGTGTAGGGTGTAGTGTGTAGGGGTTAAATACAGCTGGTGTAGGGTGTAGTGTGTAGGGGTTAAATACAGCTGGTGTAGTGTGTAGGGGTTAAATACAGCTGGTGTAGTGTGTAGGGGTTAAATACATCTGGTGTAGTGTGTAGGGGTTAAATACAGCTGGTGTAGGGTGTAGTGTGTAGGGGTTAAATACAGCTGGTGTAGGGTGTAGGGGTTAAATACAGCTGGTGTAGGGGTTAAATACAGCTGGTGTAGTGTGTAGGGGTTAAATACAGCTGGTGTAGTGTGTAGGGGTTAAATACAGCTGGTGTAGGGTGTAGGGTGTAGGGTGTAGGGGTTAAATACAGCTGGTGTAGGGTGTAGGGGTTAAATACAGCTGGTGTAGGGTGTAGGGGTTAAATACAGCTGGTGTAGGGGTTAAATACAGCTGGTGTAGGGGTTAAATACAGCTGGTGTAGGGTGTAGGGGTTAAATACAGCTGGTGTAGAGTGTAGGGGTTAAATACAGCTGGTGTAGGGTGTAGGGGTTAAATACAGCTGGTGTAGGGTGTAGTGTGTAGGGGTTAAATACAGCTGGTGTAGGGTGTAGTGTGTAGGGGTTAAATACAGCTGGTGTAGGGTGTAGTGTCTAGGGGTTAAATACAGCTGGTGTAGGGTGTAGTGTGTAGGGGTTAAATACAGCTGGTGTAGGGTGTAGGGGTTAAATACAGCTGGTGTAGGGTGTAGTGTGTAGGTGTTAAATACAGCTGGTGTAGTGTGTAGGGGTTAAATACAGCTGGTGTAGGGTGTAGGGGTTAAATACAGCTGGTGTAGTGTGTAGGGTGTAGGGGTTAAATACAGCTGGTGTAGTGTGTAGGGGTTAAATACAGCTGGTGTAGGGTGTAGGGGTTAAATACAGCTGGTGTAGGGGTTAAATACAGCTGGTGTAGGGGTTAAATACAGCTGGTGTAGTGTGTAGGGTGTAGGGGTTAAATACAGCTGGTGTAGGGTGTAGGGGTTAAATACAGCTGGTGTAGGGTGTAGTGTGTAGGGGTTAAATACAGCTGGTGTAGGGTGTATGGTGTAGGGGTTAAATACAGCTGGTGTAGGGTGTAGGGGTTAAATACAGCTGGTGTAGGGTGTAGTGTGTAGGGGTTAAATACAGCTGGTGTAGGGTGTAGGGGTTAAATACAGCTGGTGTAGGGTGTAGTGTGTAGGGGTTAAATACAGCTGGTGTAGGGTGTATGGTGTAGGGGGTAAATACAGCTGGTGTAGGGTGTATGGTGTAGGGGGTAAATACAGCTGGTGTAGGGTGTAGGGGTTAAATACAGCTGGTGTAGGGTGTAGTGTGTAGGGGTTAAATACAGCTGGTGTAGGGTGTATGGTGTAGGGGTTAAATACAGCTGGTGTAGGGTGTAGGGGTTAAATACAGCTGGTGTAGGGTGTAGTGTGTAGGGGTTAAATACAGCTGGTGTAGGGTGTAGGGGTTAAATACAGCTGGTGTAGTGTGTAGGGGTTAAATACAGCTGGTGTAGGGTGTAGGGTGTAGGGGTTAAATACAGCTGGTGTAGGGTGTAGGGGTTAAATACAGCTGGTGTAGTGTGTAGTGGTTAAATACAGCTGGTGTAGGGTGTAGGGTGTAGGGTGTATGGTGTAGGGGTTAAATACAGCTGGTGTAGGGTGTAGGGGTTAAATACAGCTGGTGTAGGGTGTAGTGTGTAGGGGTTAAATACAGCTGGTGTAGGGTGTAGGGGTTAAATACAGCTGGTGTAGGGTGTAGTGTGTAGGGGTTAAATACAGCTGGTGTAGGGTGTAGTGTGTAGGGGTTAAATACAGCTGGTGTAGGGTGTAGGGTGTAGAGTGTAGGGGTTAAATACAGCTGGTGTAGTGTGTAGGGTGTAGTGTGTAGGGGTTAAATACAGCTGGTGTAGTGTGTAGCCTGTAGGGGTTAAATACAGCTGGTGTAGGGTGTAGGGTGTATGGTGTAGGGGTTAAATACAGCTGGTGTAGGGTGTAGTGTGTAGGGTGTAGGGGTTAAATACAGCTGGTGTAGGGTGTAGTGGTTAAATACAGCTGGTGTAGGGTGTAGGGTGTACGGGTTAAATACAGCTGGTGTAGTGTGTAGGGTGTAGGGGTTAAATACAGCTGGTGTAGTGTGTAGTGGTTAAATACAGCTGGTGTAGGGTGTATGGTGTAGGGGTTAAATACAGCTGGTGTAGGGTGTAGGGGTTAAATACAGCTGGTGTAGGGTGTAGTGGTTAAATACAGCTGGTGTAGGGTGTAGGGTGTAAGGGTTAAATACAGCTGGTGTAGTGTGTAGGGTGTAGGGGTTAAATACAGCTGGTGTAGTGTGTAGTGGTTAAATACAGCTGGTGTAGGGTGTAGTGTGTAGGGTGTAGGGGTTAAATACAGCTGGTGTAGGGTGTAGGGTGTAGGGGTTAAATACAGCTGGAGTAGTGTGTAGTGTGTAGGGTGTAGGGGTTAAATACAGCTGGTGTAGGGGTTAAATACAGCTGGTGTAGTGTGTAGTGTGTAGGGGTTAAATACAGCTGGTGTAGTGTGTAGGGGTTAAATACAGCTGGTGTAGTGTGTAGTGTGTAGGGTGTAGGGGTTAAATACAGCTGGTGTAGGGGTTAAATACAGCTGGTGTAGGGGTTAAATACAGCTGGTGTAGGGTGTAGGGTGTAGGGGTTAAATACAGCTGGTGTAGGGTGTAGGGGTTAAATACAGCTGGTGTAGGGTGTAGTGTGTAGGGGTTAAATACAGCTGGTGTAGGGTGTAGTGTGTAGGGGTTAAATACAGCTGGTGTAGGGTGTAGTGTGTAGGGGTTAAATACAGCTGGTGTAGTGTGTATGGTGTAGGGGTTAAATACAGCTGGTGTAGGGTGTAGTGTGTAGGGGTTAAATACAGCTGGTGTAGGGGTTAAATACAGCTGGTGTAGTGTGTAGTGTGTAGGGGTTAAATACAGCTGGTGTAGTGTGTAGGGGTTAAATACAGCTGGTGTAGTGTGTAGTGTGTAGGGTGTAGGGGTTAAATACAGCTGGTGTAGGGGTTAAATACAGCTGGTGTAGGGGTTAAATACAGCTGGTGTAGGGTGTAGGGTGTAGGGGTTAAATACAGCTGGTGTAGGGTGTAGGGGTTAAATACAGCTGGTGTAGGGTGTAGTGTGTAGGGGTTAAATACAGCTGGTGTAGGGTGTAGTGTGTAGGGGTTAAATACAGCTGGTGTAGTGTGTATGGTGTAGGGGTTAAATACAGCTGGTGTAGGGTGTAGTGTGTAGGGGTTAAATACAGCTGGTGTAGGGGTTAAATACAGCTGGTGTAGGGTGTAGTGTGTAGGGGTTAAATACAGCTGGTGTAGGGTGTAGGGGTTAAATACAGCTGGTGTAGTGTGTAGGGGTTAAATACAGCTGGTGTAGTGTGTAGGGGTTAAATACAGCTGGTGTAGGGTGTAGGGGTTAAATACAGCTGGTGTAGGGTGTAGTGTGTAGGGGTTAAATACAGCTGGTGTAGTGTGTAGGGGTTAAATACAGCTGGTGTAGTGTGTAGGGGTTAAATACAGCTGGTGTAGGGTGTAGGGTGTAGGGGTTAAATACAGCTGGTGTAGTGTGTAGGGGTTAAATACAGCTGGTGTAGGGTGTAGTGTGTAGGGGTTAAATACAGCTGGTGTAGGGTGTATGGTGTAGGGGTTAAATACAGCTGGTGTAGTGTGTAGGGGTTAAATACAGCTGGTGTAGGGTGTAGTGTGTAGGGGTTAAATACAGCTGGTGTAGGGTGTAGTGTGTAGGGGTTAAATACAGCTGGTGTAGTGTGTAGGGGTTAAATACAGCTGGTGTAGTGTGTAGGGGTTAAATACATCTGGTGTAGTGTGTAGGGGTTAAATACAGCTGGTGTAGGGTGTAGTGTGTAGGGGTTAAATACAGCTGGTGTAGGGTGTAGGGGTTAAATACAGCTGGTGTAGGGGTTAAATACAGCTGGTGTAGTGTGTAGGGGTTAAATACAGCTGGTGTAGTGTGTAGGGGTTAAATACAGCTGGTGTAGGGTGTAGGGTGTAGGGTGTAGGGGTTAAATACAGCTGGTGTAGGGTGTAGGGGTTAAATACAGCTGGTGTAGGGTGTAGGGGTTAAATACAGCTGGTGTAGGGGTTAAATACAGCTGGTGTAGGGGTTAAATACAGCTGGTGTAGGGTGTAGGGGTTAAATACAGCTGGTGTAGAGTGTAGGGGTTAAATACAGCTGGTGTAGGGTGTAGGGGTTAAATACAGCTGGTGTAGGGTGTAGTGTGTAGGGGTTAAATACAGCTGGTGTAGGGTGTAGTGTGTAGGGGTTAAATACAGCTGGTGTAGGGTGTAGTGTCTAGGGGTTAAATACAGCTGGTGTAGGGTGTAGTGTGTAGGGGTTAAATACAGCTGGTGTAGGGTGTAGGGGTTAAATACAGCTGGTGTAGGGTGTAGTGTGTAGGTGTTAAATACAGCTGGTGTAGTGTGTAGGGGTTAAATACAGCTGGTGTAGGGTGTAGGGGTTAAATACAGCTGGTGTAGTGTGTAGGGTGTAGGGGTTAAATACAGCTGGTGTAGTGTGTAGGGGTTAAATACAGCTGGTGTAGGGTGTAGGGGTTAAATACAGCTGGTGTAGGGGTTAAATACAGCTGGTGTAGGGGTTAAATACAGCTGGTGTAGTGTGTAGGGTGTAGGGGTTAAATACAGCTGGTGTAGGGTGTAGGGGTTAAATACAGCTGGTGTAGGGTGTAGTGTGTAGGGGTTAAATACAGCTGGTGTAGGGTGTATGGTGTAGGGGTTAAATACAGCTGGTGTAGGGTGTAGGGGTTAAATACAGCTGGTGTAGGGTGTAGTGTGTAGGGGTTAAATACAGCTGGTGTAGGGTGTAGGGGTTAAATACAGCTGGTGTAGGGTGTAGTGTGTAGGGGTTAAATACAGCTGGTGTAGGGTGTATGGTGTAGGGGGTAAATACAGCTGGTGTAGGGTGTATGGTGTAGGGGGTAAATACAGCTGGTGTAGGGTGTAGGGGTTAAATACAGCTGGTGTAGGGTGTAGTGTGTAGTGTGTAGGGGTTAATACAGCTGGTGTAGTGTGTAGGGGTTAAATACAGCTGGTGTAGTGTGTAGGGGTTAAATACAGCTGGTGTAGGGCGTAGTGTGTAGGGGTTAAATACAGCTGGTGTAGGGTGTAGTGTGTAGGGATTAAATACAGCTGGTGTAGGGTGTAGTGTGTAGGGGTTAAATACAGCTGGTGTAGTGTGTAGGGGTTAAATACAGCTGGTGTAGTGTGTAGGGTGTAGGGGTTAAATACAGCTGGTGTAGGGTGTAGGGGTTAAATACAGCTGGTGTAGTGTGTAGGGGTTAAATACAGCTGGTGTAGGGTGTAGGGTGTAGGGGTTAAATACAGCTGGTGTAGGGTGTAGGGGTTAAATACAGCTGGTGTAGGGTGTAGGGGTTAAATACAGCTGGTGTAGGGTGTAGGGGTTAAATACAGCTGGTGTAGGGGTTAAATACAGCTGGTGTAGGGGTTAAATACAGCTGGTGTAGGGTGTAGGGGTTAAATACAGCTGGTGTAGGGTGTAGTGTGTAGGGGTTAAATACAGCTGGTGTAGTGTGTAGGGGTTAAATACAGCTGGTGTAGGGTGTAGTGTGTAGGGGTTAAATACAGCTGGTGTAGGGTGTAGGGGTTAAATACAGCTGGTGTAGGGTGTAGGGGTTAAATACAGCTGGTGTAGGGTGTAGTGTGTAGGGGTTAAATACAGCTGGTGTAGGGTGTAGTGTGTAGGGGTTAAATACAGCTGGTGTAGGGTGTAGGGTGTAGGGGTTAAATACAGCTGGTGTAGGGTGTAGGGGTTAAATACAGCTGGTGTAGGGTGTAGTGTGTAGGGGTTAAATACAGCTGGTGTAGGGTGTAGTGTGTAGGGGTTAAATACAGCTGGTGTAGGGTGTAGGGGTTAAATACAGCTGGTGTAGGGTGTAGGGGTTAAATACAGCTGGTGTAGTGTGTAGGGGTTAAATACAGCTGGTGTAGGGTGTAGGGGTTAAATACAGCTGGTGTAGGGTGTAGGGGTTAAATACAGCTGGTGTAGTGTGTAGGGGTTAAATACAGCTGGTGTAGGGTGTAGGGTGCAGGGGTTAAATACAGCTGCTCCAGGGTGTAGGGTGTAGGGGTTAAATACAGCTGCTCTAGGGTGCAGGGGTTAAATACAGCTGCTCTAGGGTGCAGGGTGTAGTGTGTAGGGTGTAGTGTGTAGGGTGTAGTGTGTAGGGGTTAAATACAGCTGCTCTAGGGTGTAGGGGTTAAATACAGCTGCTCTAGGGTGTAGGGGTAAAATACAGCTGCTCTAGGGTGCAGGGTGTAGTGTGTAGGGTGTAGTGTGTAGGGTGTAGTGTGTAGGGGTTAAATACAGCTGCTCTAGGGTGCAGGGTGTAGGGTGTAGGGGTTAAATACTGCTCTCACCCCCTCTTCTGCTTTCTTCTTATTGGCCTCTTCCTTCTCCTCCTCCTCTTTCCTTGTCTTGTCTCTCTCTTTGTCCGTCTGTGCGGTCTTCATTGTCTTGTCTCTCCCTTCGTCCGTCTGTGCGGTCTTCATTGTCTTCTCAGCTTCCTTCAGGTCTGTGAGCGTCACCCCCTGATTGGACAACAGACCCAAGGTTTTAGTCATGTCCTTGTCAGACAGACAAATCACAATGCCTGCCAATCTACTGGATCGTTCCATGTCATTTGCGTTTGAAATCTCTTCTCTCCTTCACTGATTGGAGAAGACTTATCAGGTGAAGACAATATGGTGAAAGGAAGCTCATTGATTCCTCAGATCAGATGAAGGAGAGAAGGAAATGCTGTGCATCTCCTGTCTGGATATATCTGACCTGAGTGGATCGCCGTGACTGTCTGGCGTGTCTGGAGCGAGCCTTCCTCTGAGCCTCAGCCTCCTCATCACGTACCGGGGTCAAGTAGGACCTGGATCAGGGAAACACAAAACATTATTTATTACCCATAACATTATCATAAAATGATTTAGACATCAGGCACCATTTAGACATCAGGCACCATTTAGACATCAGGCACCATTTAGACATCAGGCACTGGGGTCAGGTAGGACTTGGACCAGGGAACACAAATGATATAACTACATGGAACTATATTTAACAACAGTTGCCTACATTTAACTAATATTTAGCTACATAGATAACATAGACAGCAGGAAAGAAAACAAGGACAAAGATAAGGAGAAAGGTAAGAGGGGGGAGAAAGGTGAGAGGGGAGAAAGGTAAGAGGGGGGAGAAAGGTGAGAGGGGAAAAAGGTGAGAGGGGAGAAAGGTAAGAGGGGAATTGACAGAATTGAAAGGTCACAGATCATTATCCCAGGAGGCTGTGCATGATCCAGAGTCCGCTTAGTAGACCACTACACCACTCTGGCACATAACTTTCAACTACATTTAATCACATTCAACAACACTCAACTACAACTGCAGCCTCACACCCTCGGCACACCACTGTGTTTAAAGGTGAAAGTTCAAACATCTAGAAAACAAATAGGCTCTGTAAACTCTAAACGCTGAAACATCGTTGCCGTCATGGTGAGAAAGACTCACTTGCGCCTCTGCTTGGTCTCCAGATCGCTGCCCCCGCCGGTCGTGGTGGTGACAGAACCCTGCTCCTTCTCCTTCTTCTCTGCCTGCTCCTGAGCCAGTCTGAAATAGAGGGAGAGAGAGGGGAGAGAGAGATAAGAGGGGGGGGGTAGAGAGGAGACAGACAGGGGGAGGAGAGAGAGAGGGCAGAGGAGACAGACAGGGGGTTGAGAGGAGAGAGAGAGGGCAGAGGAGACAGACAGGGGGTTGAGAGGAGAGAGAGAGGGCAGAGGAGACAGACAGGGGGTTGAGAGGAGAGAGAGAGAGGGCAGAGGAGACAGACAGGGGGAGGAGACAGACAGGGGGTAGAGAGGAGAGAGAGAGATGGTAGAGAAGAGAGAGAGAGATTGAGGGGAGAGAGACAGGGTAGAGAGGAGAGAGAGAGCGAGGGTAGAGAGGAGAGAGCGAGGGTAGAGAGGAGAGAGAAAGGGTGGAGAGAGAAAGGGTAGAGAGAAAGGGTAGAGAGACAGGGTAGAGAGACAGGGTAGAGAGACAGGGTAGAGAGACAGGGTAGAGAGGAGACAGACAGGAGTAGAGGGTAGACAGACAGGAGTAGAGGGTAGAGAGGAGAGAGCGAGGGTAGAGAGGAGAGAGAGAGGGTAGAGGAGAGAGAGAGAGAGAGAGAGAGAGAGAGGGTAGATAGAGAGGAATACATATTTAGTCCTTGCATCCATAACTATGACTTTGAGAGTGGTTACATTTCTCCAGCCCCACACCTAAGCTTTACAGCAAACCAAGTGGCAGGGCTGCTGTGTCGTTTGCTCTAAAAGGAATTAAGGACCGTGCCATTATCAGACACACCCACCTCTGGGCCACCAGGATGTTGAGTCGACTGAGTCCAACAGAGGAGCTACTTCCTGTCCCCGTGGGGTCATCCGGTTTGTGTCCATAGGATGAGCTGGGAATACCAACCAGACCTATTGACCATCATATCTACAGCATATTCTCTACCACAGCCACATAAACAGTGTCTATGGCAAGGTCTCCCATGTAAACAGAGGTCCACTACTTTTTCACAGTTGAATCAGTTTGGAAGCCTGACGAGGACGAATAATGGGACAAGCTGGTTAAATAAAGACAATATACTCAGAGACAATATACTCAGAGACAATATACTCAGAGACAATATACTCAGAGACAACGCATCCAGCAGTGTAATATTGAACACAGAATAAGAGTGTATGGAGGAGAGACCACATCCAACCAGAAGTCCTAAGAGTGGACAACACACCAATGAGTAGAGCCAAGGCTGTAGGACATACCTGAGAGGCAAGGAGGGAGTGGAGCTACTAAGATCACTTCCAGTACTATTGAGGCGTCGGGTGTAAGAGGAGCTACGACTCAGCCAGCTGAGGGAGAGAGGCGGGGGAGGGTGGGGTGTGAGGGAGAGAGGCGGGGGAGGGTGGGTGTGAGAGAGAGAGAGAGAGAGAGAGAGAGAGAGAGAGAGAGAGAGAGAGAGAGAGAGAGAGAGAGAGAGAGAGAGAGAGAGAGAGAGAGAGAGAGAGAGAGAGAAGAATGGTGGTGAAGCAGTGAAGCTCAAAACCGGTTTATCTTTCCTCACACAGACACACAGTGAAGCTGATGAGCAGCCTTTCACTGCCACTCCATACTGTGGTACGTGACAGCATCTTGTGAGGCAAGCTGAGCCCACCTGCTAGTGCCCTCTGGGTTGGTGTCTGGCATACTGAAGAGACGTCTGGTTGGACTGGGGTTCACTCTGGCAGTCCTGGGTTCCTGAAAGTACAAGGCTATGTAGTTGGTCCAGTCTAAGAGGGCAGTAGTGTATTAGAGGTGCTGATGTAGTTGGTCCAGTCTAAGAGGACAGTAGTGATGTAGTTGGTCCAGTCTAAGATGACAGTACTGATGTAGTTGGTCCAGTCTAAGAGGACAGTACTGATGTAGTTGGTCCAGTCTAAGAGGACAGTAGGGATGTAGGTGGTCCAGTCTAAGAGGACAGTAGTGTATTAGAGGTGGTGATGTAGTTGGTCCAGTCTAAGAGGATAGTAGTGATATAGTTGGTCCAGTCTAAGAGGACAGTAGTGATGTAGATGGTCCAGTCTAAGAGTACAGTAGTGTATTAGAGGTGCTGATGTAGTTGGTCAAGTCTAAGAGGACAGTAGTGATGTAGTGGGTCCAGTCTAAGAGGGCAGTACTGATGTAGTTGGTTCAGTCTAAGAGGACAGTAGTGTATTAGAGGTGCTGATGTAGTTGGTCCAGTCTAAGAGGGCAGTAGTGTATTAGAGGTGGTGATGTAGTTGGTCCAGTCTAAGAGGATAGTAGTGATATAGTTGGTCCAGTCTAAGAGTACAGTAGTGTATTAGAGGTGCTGATGTAGTTGGTCAAGTCTAAGAGTACAGTGGTGTATTAGAGGTGCTGATGTAGTTGATCCAGTCTAAGAGGACAGTAGTGATGTAGTTGGTCCAGTCTAAGAGGACAGTAGTGATGTAGTTGGTCCAGTCTAAGAGGACAGTACTGATGTAGTTGGTTCAGTCTAAGAGGACAGTAGTGATGTAGTTGGTCCAGTCTAAGAGGACAGTAGTGTATTAGAGGTGCTGATGTAGTTGGTCCAGTCTAAGAGGACAGTAGTGATGTAGTTGGTCCAGTCTAAGAGGGCAGTACTGATGTAGTTGGTTCAGTCTAAGAGGACAGTAGTGATGTAGTTGGTCCAGTCTAAGAGGGCAGTACTGATGTAGTTGGTCCAGTCTAAGAGGACAGTAGTGATGTAGTTGGTCCAGTCTAAGAGGACAGTAGTGTATTAGAGGTGCTGATGTAGTTGGTCCAGTCTAAGAGGACAGTAGTGATGTAGTTGGTCCAGTCTAAGAGGGCAGTACTGATGTAGTTGGTTCAGTCTAAGAGGACAGTAGTGATGTAGTTGGTCCAGTCTAAGAGGGCAGTACTGATGTAGTTGGTCCAGTCTAAGAGGACAGTAGTGATGTAGTTGGTCCAGTCTAAGAGGACAGTAGTGTATTAGAGGTGCTGATGTAGTTGGTCCAGTCTAAGAGGACAGTAGTGATGTAGTTGGTCCAGTCTAAGAGGACAGTAGTGATGTAGTTGGTCCAGTCTAAGAGGACAGTACTGATGTAGTTGGTTCAGTCTAAGAGGACAGTAGTGATGTAGTTGGTCCAGTCTAAGAGGACAGTAGTGATGTAGATGGTCCAGTCTAAGAGGACAGTAGTGATGTAGATGGTCCAGTCTAAGAGGGCAGTACTGATGTAGTTGGTCCAGTCTAAGAGTACAGTAGTGATGTAGTTGGTCCAGTCTAAGAGGACAGTAGTGTACTGGAGGTTGCTGAGTGGGCATTCTTTGAGCCTATTGGTGAATCTCAGTTGTCTTTCCTTGATTCCCCATGTCCTCTTTCCTCTCCTACTTCTCAAGAGAAGGAAACGAGGACAGAAGATGTGAGGAATCAAGGATATACAACTAGTTTTAACATGTAAACAAAGTCAATGACATCAATAACAATGATTTCTCTACCTTGGTGTCTGTGGTGGTGTTGTTGGAGCTGAGGCGTGGGCTGGAGGCAGAGCGGGTCATCCCTATGCCCAGGCCAGACTCAGGGGCCCCGCGGGTGGACTCCTGGCTGGGGTCGTTGGCCCCTGAAGGACCCAGGGTCACAGAGCTGCCTGCCTTACGAAGAGAGGTCCTCCAGGAGCCAGGGGCCGCGCCAGGGGCCGAGCTAGGGGCCACTTCGGGGGCTGGGGGCTTCCCTGGGTCCTGCTACTTACACAACATAGAGAAAGAGAGTTAACTTTGAGTAATCTCATCACTTTGGGGGCGAGGAATCAAATAGACTCAAATCAACAGCCTTCCCAGAGCGATATTAAAGGCAATTTCTCAGGAGTTCACAGGTCAAGCAGAATTCAATAGCAGAGAGAGGTTGTTAATCTGAGCTTGTTTAAAACCTGTCTTAGTCGATTCCATTATGAGGAGCTACAATCTCCTAAAGAGAATGTTGTTGTTGTTCAAAACTGCAATAGAAAATCTGTGTCGTACCTTTTTGGCCGGGTCTCCTGAAGTGCTGGTTGCCGTGGAGGTAGCGTGGGTGGAGGAGCTGTTGCATTTGTTGTTCAAGTTGTTGATGATCTCTCGGTTTTTGGCTTTCTCTGCAACAACAACACAACCGATCAGTCAGTCCATGTGACTGGGACCATGAAAACAACAGCATCTGTACCAGAACATTTTATTTTTTTTACCTTTATTTAACTTGGCAAGTTAGTTAAAAGAACAAATTCTTATTTTCAATGACGGACTAGGAACAGTGGGTTAACTGCCTTGTTCAGGGGGCAGAACGACAGATTTGTACCTTGTCAGCTTGGGGGTTTGAACTTGCAACCTTCAGGTTACTAGTCCAACGCTCTAACCACTAGGCTACCCTGCCGCACCGAAGTATTGGTGTACGGAACCAATACCATTAAAGAATAACTGCCGTTTCTTCGAATGGTTGGAGATAATAAGCGAGAATTGGAATTTCAGTTTACTTCCTGAATCGACCCCCCCCCCCCAAAAAAAACGGTGTATTATAAATCTTCAGAGTGTCCCTCAGGGCCCTGGTCAAAAGTAGTGCACTATATAGGGAATAGGGGGCCACTTGGGAAGTAAACTCAGTCTCTTACCTGATTCAGCATCACTCTCAGATTCGTCGTCCTCCTCTTCTGAACTGGAGCTGCTGGAGGCCTTGCCCTGTCCCTGTGTCCCCTGCGTCCCAGGCTGGCCCGGTCCCTGCGTCCCAGGCAGGCCCGGTCCCTGAGTCCCAGGCAGGCCCGGTCCCTGAGTCCCAGGCAGGCCCGGTCCCTGAGTCCCAGGCAGGCCTTGTCCTCCCTCCTCCTCTTCTTCTTCGGCTGGGCTGCTGGTCAGGGCAGGGGGAGGGTGCTTCTCTCTCTCGTGGAGGCAGATCTTCTCTCTGCTGCTCATACGAGAGATTGAGGTCCTGCAGGGGAGGGGCAGGGGGGCGGGGATAGGATGACAGGTAGGCATGCAGGAGGCAATCAGTGAGGGCGATCACTCAGGGTGCAGCAAACCAGAGTGTGTGTGTGGGCAAAAACAAAGTAGGATGTCGACTGTGTCTGAATCTGGGCTGGAAACTGGACCAACATTTAACAGATGTGTAACAACAACAATCTAGAAAATATCTCTTTGATGTAGGTTTCCAAACATACATCGTCATAGCAACAAACATCTGGAAAACCAACCCAGTGTGAGGAGGGCGTGACTAGAGGAGGGTGTGACTAGGGGAGGGTTTGACTAGAGGAGGGTGTGACTAGAGGAGGGTTTGACTAGAGGAGGGTGTGACTAGAGGAGGGCGTGACTAGAGGAGAGCGTGACTAGAGGAGGGGGTGACTAGGGGAGGGCGTGACTAGAAGAGGGTGTGACTAGCAGAGGGCGTGGCTAGGGGAGGGCGTGACTAGGGGAGGGCGTGACAACGGGAGGGCGTGACTAGGGGAGGGCGTAACTAGGTTGGTTCTCCTCCTCCATCCATATCACTCTTGTGGCAGTGTGAGGATGGAGTGACTCGAGGAGGGCGTGACTAGAGGACTAGTGTGAGGATGGAGTGACTAGCTTGCAAGGCAGCTGACACTGGTGAAATACAAACAGTAAAACACAAAGGACTGATTCAGTGATTCAGGTCAGTAAAACACAAAGGACTGATTCAGTGACTCAGGTCAGTAAAACACAAAGGACTGATTCAGTGACTCAGGTCAGTAAAACACAAAGGACTGATTCAGTGATTCAGGTCAGTAAAACACAAAGGACTGATTCAGTGATTCAGGTCAGTAAAACACAAAGGACTGATTCAGTGACTCAGGCCAGTAAAACACAAAGGACTGATTCAGTGACTCAGGTCAGTAAAACACAAAGGACTGATTCAGTGACTCAGGTCAGTAAAACACAAAGGACTGATTCAGTGACTCAGGTCAGTAAAACACAAAGGACTGATTCAGTGATTCAGGTCAGTAAAACACAAAGGACTGATTCAGTGATTCAGGTCAGTAAAACACAAAGGACTGATTCAGTGACTCAGGCCAGTAAAACACAAAGGACTGATTCAGTGACTCAGGTCAGTAAAACACAAAGGACTGATTCAGTGATTCAGGTCAGTAAAACACAAAGGACTGATTCAGTGACTCAGGTCAGTAAAACACAAAGGACTGATTCAGTGATTCAGGTCAGTAAAACACAAAGGACTGATTCAGGTCAGTAAAACACAAAGGACTGATTCAGTGATTCAGGTCAGTAAAACACAAAGGACTGATTCAGTGACTCAGGTCAGGAAAAACACAAAGGACTGATTCAGGTCAGTAAAACACAAAGGACTGATTCAGTGACTCAGGTCAGTAAAACACAAAGGACTGATTCAGGTCAGTAAAACACAAAGGACTGATTCAGTGACTCAGGTCAGTAAAACACAAAGGACTGATTCAGTGACTCAGGTCAGGAAAAACACAAAGGACTGATTCAGTGACTCAGGTCAGTAAAACAAAGGGCTGATTCAGGTCAGTAAAACACAACGGACTGATTCAGTGACTCAGGTCAGTAAAACACAACGGACTGATTCAGTGACTCAGGTCAGTAAAACACAACGGACTGATTCAGTGACTCAGGTCAGTAAAACGCAACGGACTGATTCAGTGACTCAGGTCAGTAAAACACAAAGGACTGATTCAGTGACTCAGGTCAGTAAAACACAAAGGACTGATTCAGTGATTCAGGTCAGTAAAACACAAAGGACTGATTCAGTGATTCAGGTCAGTAAAACACAAAGGACTGATTCAGTGACTCAGGTCAGTAAAACACAAAGGACTGATTCAGTGACTCAGGTCAGTAAAACACAAAGGACTGATTCAGTGATTCAGGTCAGTAAAACACAAAGGACTGATTCAGTGACTCAGGTCAGTAAAACACAAAGGACTGATTCAGTGACTCAGGTCAGTAAAACACAAAGGACTGATTCAGTGATTCAGGTCAGTAAAACACAAAGGACTGATTCAGTGACTCAGGTCAGTAAAACACAAAGGACTGAGTCAGTGATTCAGGTCAGTAAAACACAAAGGACTGATTCAGTGATTCAGGTCAGTAAAACACAAAGGACTGATTCAGTGACTCAGGTCAGTAAAACACAAAGGACTGATTCAGTGACTCAGGTCAGTAAAACACAAAGGACTGATTCAGTGACTCAGGTCAGTAAAACACAAAGGACTGATTCAGTGACTCAGGTCAGTAAAACACAAAGGACTGATTCAGTGACTCAGGTCAGTAAAACACAAAGGACTGATTCAGTGATTCAGGTCAGTAAAACACAAAGGACTGATTCAGTGACTCAGGTCAGTAAAACACAAAGGACTGAGTCAGTGATTCAGGTCAGTAAAACACAAAGGACTGATTCAGTGATTCAGGTCAGTAAAACACAAAGGACTGATTCAGTGACTCAGGTCAGTAAAACACAAAGGACTGATTCAGTGACTCAGGTCAGTAAAACACAAAGGACTGATTCAGTGACTCAGGTCAGTAAAACACAAAGGACTGATTCAGTGACTCAGGTCAGTAAAACACAAAGGACTGATTCAGTGACTCAGGTCAGTAAAACACAAAGGACTGATTCAGTGATTCAGGTCAGTAAAACACAAATCAAATCAAATTTTATTTGTCACATACACATGGTTAGCAGATGTTAATGCGAGTGTAGCGAAATGCTTGTGCTTCTAGTTCCGACAATGCAGTAATAACAAGTAATCTAACTAACAATTCCAAAACTACTGTCTTGTACACAGTGTAAGGGGATAAAGAATATGTAAGGATATATGAATGAGTGATGGTACAGAGCAGCATAGGCAAGATACAGTAGATGGTATCGAGTACAGTATGTACAAATGAGATGAGTATGTAAACAAAGTGGCATAGTTTAAAGTGGCTAGTGATACATGTATTACATAAGGATACAGTCGATGATATAGAGTACAGTATATACGTATGCATATGAGATGGATAATGTAGGGTAAGTAACATTATATAAGGTAGCATTGTTTAAAGTGGCTAGTGATATATTTACATCATTTCCCATCAATTCCCATTATTAAAGTGGCTGGAGTTGAGTCAGTGTCAGTGTGTTGGCAGCAGCCACTCAGTGTTAGTGGTGGCTGTTTAACAGTCTGATGGCCTTGAGATAGAAGCTGTTTTTCAGTCTCTCGGTCCCAGCTTTGATGCACCTGTACTGACCTCGCCTTCTGGATGATAGCGGGGTGAACAGGCAGTGGCTCGGGTGGTTGATGTCCTTGATGATCTTTATGGCCTTCCTGTGACATCGGGTGGTGTAGGTGTCCTGGAGGGCAGGTAGTTTGCCTCCGGTGATGCGTTGTGCAGACCTCACTACCCTCTGGAGAGCCTTACGGTTGAGGGCGGTGCAGTTGCCATACCAGGCGGTGATACAGCCCGCCAGGATGCTCTCGATTGTGCATCTGTAGGAGTTTGTGAGTGCTTTTGGTGACAAGCCGAATTTCTTCAGCCTCCTGAGGTTGAAGAGGCGCTGCTGCGCCTTCTTCACGATGCTGTCTGTGTGAGTGGACCAATTCAGTTTTTCTGTGATGTGTATGCCGAGGAACTTAAAACTTGCTACCCTCTCCACTACTGTTCCATCGATGTGGATAGGGGGGTGTTCCCTCTGCTGTTTCCTGAAGTCCACAATCATCTCCTTAGTTTTGTTGACGTTGAGTGTGAGGTTATTTTCCTGACACCACACTCCGAGGCCCCTCACCTCCTCCCTGTAGGCCGTCTCGTCGTTGTTGGTAATCAAGCCTACCACTGATGTGTCGTCCGCAAACTTGATGATTGAGTTGGAGGCGTGCGTGGCCACGCAGTCGTGGGTGAACAGGGAGTACAGGAGAGGGCTCAGAACGCACCCTTGTGGGGCCCCAGTGTTGAGGATCAGCGGGGAGGAGATGTTGTTGCCTACCCTCACCACCTGGGGGCGGCCCGTCAGGAAGTCCAGTACCCAGTTGCACAGGGCGGGGTCGAGACCCAGGGTCTCGAGCTTGATGACGAGCTTGGAGGGTACTATGGTGTTAAATGCCGAGCTGTAGTCGATGAACAGCATTCTCACATAGGTATTCCTCTTGTCCAGATGGGTTAGGGCAGTGTGCAGTGCGGTTGAGATTGCATCGTCTGTGGACCTATTTGGGCGGTAAGCAAATTGGAGTGGGTCTAGGGTGTCAGGTAGGGTGGAGGTGATATGGTCCTTGACTAGTCTCTCAAAGCACTTCATGATGACGGATGTGAGTGCTACGGGGCGGTAGTCGTTTAGCTCAGTTACCTTAGCTTTCTTGGGAACAGGAACAATGGTGGCCCTCTTGAAGCATGTGGGAACAGCAGACTGGCATAGGGATTGATTGAATATGTCCGTAAACACACCGGCCAGCTGGTCTGCGCATGCTCTGAGGGCGCGGCTGGGGATGCCGTCTGGGCCTGCAGCCTTGCGAGGGTTAACACGTTTAAATGTCTTACTCACCTCGGCTGCAGTGAAGGAGAGACCGCATGTTTTCGTTGCAGGCCGTGTCAGTGGCACTGTATTGTCCTCAAAGCGGGCAAAAAAGTTATTTAGTCTGCCTGGGAGCAAGACATCCTGGTCCGTGACTGGGCTGGATTTCTTCCTGTAGTCCGTGATTGACTGTAGACCCTGCCACATGCCTCTTGTGTCTGAGCCGTTGAATTGAGATTCTACTTTGTCTCTGTACTGGCGCTTAGCTTGTTTGATAGCCTTGCGGAGGGAATAGCTACACTGTTTGTATTCGGTCATGTTACCAGATACCTTGCCCTGATTAAAAGCAGTGGTTTGCGCTTTCAGTTTCACACGAATGCTGCCATCAATCCACGGTTTCTGGTTAGGGAATGTTTTAATCGTTGCTATGGGAACGACATCTTCAACGCACATTCTAATGAACTCGCACACCGAATCAGCGTATTCGTCAATGTTGTTATCTGACGCAATACGAAACATCTCCCAGTCCACGTGATGGAAGCAGTCTTGGAGTGTGGAGTCAGCTTGGTCGGACCAGCGTTGGACAGACCTCAGCGTGGGAGCCTCTTGTTTTAGTTTCTGTCTGTAGGCAGGGATCAACAAAATGGAGTCGTGGTCAGCTTTTCCGAAAGGGGGGCGGGGCAGGGCCTTATATGCGTCGCGGAAGTTAGAGTAACAATGATCCAAGGTCTTTCCACCCCTGGTTGCGCAATCGATATGCTGATAAAATTTAGGGAGTCTTGTTTTCAGATTAGCCTTGTTAAAATCCCCAGCTACAATGAATGCAGCCTCCGGATAAATCGTTTCCAGTTTGCAGAGAGTTAAATAAAGTTCGTTCAGAGCCATCGATGTGTCTGCTTGGGGGGGATATATACGGCTGTGATTATAATCGAAGAGAATTCTCTTGGTAGATAATGCGGTCTACATTTGATTGTGAGGAATTCTAAATCAGGTGAACAGAAGGATTTGAGTTCCTGTATGTTTCTTTCATCACACCATGTCACGTTGGCCATGAGGCATACGCCCCCGCCCCTCTTCTTACCAGAAAGATGTTTGTTTCTGTCAGCGCGATGCGTGGAGAAACCCGTTGGCTGCACCGCTTCGGATAGAGTCTCTCCAGTGAGCCATGTTTCAGTGAAGCAAAGGACGTTACAGTCTCTGATGTCCCTCTGGAATGCTACCCTTGCTCGGATTTTATCAACCTTGTTGTCAAGAGACTGGACATTGGCAAGAAGAATGCTAGGGAGTGGTGCACGGTGTGCCCGTCTCCGGAGTCTGACCAGAAGACCGCCTTGTTTCCCTCTCTTTCGGAGTCGTTTTTTTGGGTCGCTGCATAGGATCCACTCCGTTGTCCTGTTTGTAAGGCAGAACACAGGGTCCGCGTCGCGAAAAACATATTCTTGGTCGTACTGATGGTGAGTTGACGCTGATCTTATATTCAGTAGTTCTTCTCGACTGTATGTAATGAAACCTAAGATGACCTGGGGTACTAATGTAAGAAATAACACGTAAAAAAACAAAAAACTGCATAGTTTCCTAGGAACGCGAAGCGAGGCGGCCATCTCTGTCGGCGCCGGAAGTATGTTATCTCGAACGGACTGATTCATCTCAAAGGACTGATTCAGTGACTCAGGTCAGTAAAACACAAAGGACTGATTCAGTGACTCAGGTCAGTAAAACACAAAGGACTGATTCAGTGACTCAGGTCAGTAAAACACGAAGGACTGATTCGGTGACTCAGGTCAGTAAAACACAAAGGACTGATTCAGTGACTCAGGTCAGTAAAACACAAAGGACTGATTCAGTGATTCAGGTCAGTAAAACACAAAGGACTGATTCAGTGACTCAGGTCAGTAAAACACAAAGGACTGATTCGGTGACTCAGGTCAGTAAAACACAAAGGACTGATTCAGTGATTCAGGTCAGTAAAACACAAAGGACTGATTCAGTGACTCAGGTCAGTAAAACACGAAGGACTGATTCGGTGACTCAGGTCAGTAAAACACAAAGGACTGATTCAGGTCAGTAAAACACAAAGGACTGATTCAGTGACTCAGGTCAGTAAAACACAAAGGACTGATTCAGTGACTCAGGTCAGTAAAACACAAAGGACTGATTCAGTGACTCAGGTCAGTAAAACACAAAGGACTGATTCAGTGACTCAGGTCAGTAAAACACAAAGGACTGATTCAGTGACTTAGGCCAGTAAAACACAAAGGACTGATTCAGTGACTCAGGTCAGTAAAACACAAAGGACTGATTCAGTGACTCAGGCCAGTAAAACACAAAGGACTGATTCAGTGATTCAGGTCAGTAAAACACAAAGGACTGATTCAGTGATTCAGGTCAGTAAAACACAAAGGACTGATTCAGTGATTCAGGTCAGTAAAACACAAAGGACTGATTCAGTGACTCAGGTCAGTAAAACACAAAGGACTGATTCAGTGACTCAGGTCAGTAAAACACAAAGGACTGATTCAGTGATTCAGGTCAGTAAAACACAAAGGACTGATTCAGTGATTCAGGTCAGTAAAACACAAAGGACTGATTCAGTGATTTGTGCCATTAGGATGGTAATGTAGTACATTATGTCTGGTTCAGGTTACATCATGCTGTTGGTAGAAAGGTGTGCTACCTAATGCTGTGTGGTTCAGTATCAGTGATTCCTGGGTCAGTAACAGAAGGGTTAGTCAGTAAGAGATGGGTCAGTAACAGAGACGGGTCAGTAAAAGAGACGGGTCAGTAACAGAGACGGGTCAGTCAGTAAGAGACGGGTCAGTCAGTAAGAGACGGGTCAGTCAGTAAGAGAAGGGTCAGTCAGTAAGAGACGGGTCAGTAACAGAAACGGGTCAGTAACAGAGACGGGTCAGTAAGAGAAGGGTCAGTCAGTAAGAGACAGGTCAGTAACAGAAACGGGTTAGTAACAGAGACGGGTCAGTCACAGAGACGGGTCAGTCACAGAGACGGGTCAGTCACAGAGACGGGTTAGTAACAGAGACGGGTCAGTCACAGAGACGGGTCAGTAAAAGAGATGGGTCAGTCAGTAAGAGACGGGTCAGTCAGTAAGAGACGGCTCAGTCACAGAGACGGATCAGTCACAGAGACGGGTCAGTCAGTAAGAGAAGGGTCAGTCAGTAAGAGACGGGTCAGTAACAGAAATGGGTCAGTAACAGAGACGGGTCAGTAACAGAGACGGGTCAGTAACAGAGACGGGTCAGTCACAGAGACGGGTCAGTCACAGAGACGGGTCAGTCAGTCACAGAGACGGGTCAGTCACAGAGACGGGTCAGTCACAGAGACGGGTCAGTCACAGAGACGGGTTAGTAACAGAAACGGGTTAGTAACAGAAACGGGTTAGTAACAGAAACGGGTCAGTCAGTAAGAGACAGGTCAGTAACAGAGACGGGTCAGTAACAGAGACGGGTCAGTAACAGAGACGGGTCAGTAACAGAGACGGGTCAGTCACAGAGACGGGTCAGTAACAGAGACGGGTCAGTCACAGAGACGCGTCAGTCACAGAGACGGGTCAGTCACAGAGACGGGTCAGTAACAGAGACGGGTCAGTCACAGAGACGGGTCAGTAACAGAGACGGGTCAGTAACAGAGACGGGTCAGTAACAGAGACATGCTGGGGCACTGACCTGCGTGGTCTAACTGGTGCCATATTGATAGAAGGACTGGTTTCAATGACCGGAGGCTGGGACAGCTTGGCTTTCTCTGTACGCAACTACAGAGAGAGACAGAGAGACACAGAGTAAATACACAGGAAGAGCTATACAGAGATATATACATTGATAAACTATTTATATATATTTATACAGTGGGGCAAAAAAGTATTTAGTCAGTCACCAATTGTGCAAGTTCTCCCACTTAAAAAGATGAGAGAGGCCTGTAATTTTCATCATAGGTACACTTCAACTATGACAGACAAAATGAGAAAAAAAATCCAGAAAATCACATTGTGAAAAACGCATGTCAAAAATGTTATAAATTGATTTGAATTTTAATGAGGGAAATAGGTATTTGACCCCCTTTCAATCAGAAAGATTTCTGGCTCCCAGGTGTCTTTTATACAGATAACGAGCTGATATTCGGAGCACACTTAAAGGGAGTGCTACTAATCTCAGTTTGTTACCTGTATAAAAAGACACCTGTCCACAGAAGCAATCAATCAATCAGATTCCAAACTCTCCACCATGGCCAAGACCAAAGAGCTCTCCAAGGATGTCAGAGACAGGATTGTAGACCTACACAAGGCTGGAATGGGCTATAAGACCATCTCCAAGCAGCTTGGTGAGAAGGTGACAACAGTTGGTGTGATTATTCGCAAATGGAAGAAACACAAAAGAACTGTCAATCTCCCTCGGCCTGGGGCTCCATGCAAGATCTCACCTCGTGGAGTTGCAATGATCATGAGAACGGTGAGGAATCAGCCCAGAACTACACAGAAGGATGACCTCAAGGCAGCTGGGACCATAGTCACCAAGAAAACAATTGGTAACACACTAAGCCGTGAGGGACTGAAATCCTGCAGCGCCCGCAAGGTCCCCCCTGCTCAAGAAAGCACATATACATGCCCGTCTGAAGTTTGCCAATGAACATCTGAATGATTCAGAGGACAACTGGGTGAAAGTGTTGTGGTCAGATGAGACCAAAATGGAGCTCTTTGGCGTCAACTCAACTCACTGTGTTTGGAGGCGGAGGAATGCTGCCTATGACCCCAAGAACACCATCCCCACCGTCAAACATGGAGGTGAAAACATTATGCTTTGGGGGTGTTTTTCTGCTAAGGGGACAGGACAACTTCACCACATCAAAGGGACGATGGACGGGCCATGTACCGTCAAATCTTGGGTGAGAACCTCCTTCCCTCAGCGAGGGCATTGAAAATGGGGCGTGGATGGGTATTCCAGCATGACAATGACCCAAAACACACGGCCAAGGCAACAAAGGAGTGGCTCAAGAAGAAGCACATTAAGGCCTAGCCAGTCACCAGACGTTAATCCCATAGAACATCTGTGGAGGGAGTTGAAGGTTCGAGTTGCCAAACGTCAGCCTCGAAACCTTAATAACTTGGAGAAGATCTGCAAAGAGGAGTGGGACAAAATCCCTCCTGAGATGTGTGCAAACCTGGTGTCCAACTACAAGAAACGTCTGACCTCTGTGATTGGCATCAAGGGTTTTGCCACCAAGTACTAAGTCATGTTTTGCAGAGGGGTCAAATACTTATTTCCCTCATTAAAATGCAAATCAATTTATAACATTGTTGTTATTCTGGATATTTTTGTTGTTATTCTGTCTCTCCCTGTTCAAATAAACCATTAAAATTATAGACTGGTCATTTCTTTGTCAGTGGGCAAACGTACAAAATCAGCAGGGGATCAAATCATTTTTTACCTCACTGTATATATACATACATACACAATACCAGTCAAAAGATAGGACACACCTACTCATTTTTACTATTTTCTACATTGTAGAATAATAGTGAAGACATCAAAACTATGACATAGCACATATGGAATCACGTAGTAACCAAAAAACTGTTAAACAAATCAAAATATATTTCATATTTGAAATTCTTCAAAGTAGCATTCCTTTGCCTTGATGACGGCTTTGCACACTCTTGGCATTCTCTCAACCAGCTTCATAAGGCACCTGGAATGCATTTCAATTAACAGGTGTGCCTTGTTAAAATGTTATATTGTGGAATTTCTTTCCTTCTTAATGCATTTGAGGCAATCAGTTGTGTTGTGACAATGTAGGGGTGATATACAGAAGATCGCTCTATTTGGTAAAATACCAAGTCCATATAATGACAAGAACAGCTGAAATAAGCAAAGAGCAACGACAGTCTGTCATTACTTTAATAAAACATGAAGGTCAAAGTTAAATCGGGAAAATTTCAAGTGCAGTTGCAAAAACCATCCAGTGTTATGATGAACCTGGCTCTCTTGAGGACCGCCAAAGGAAAGGAAGACCCAGAGTTACCTCTGCTGCAGAGGATAAGTTCATTAGAGTTACCAGCTTCACAGAGTCCAAGTAACAGACACATCTCAACATCAACTGTTCAAAGGAGACTGTGTGAATCAGGCCTTCATGGTTGAATTGCTGCAAGGAAACCACTACTAAAGGACACCGATAATAATTGACTTGCTTGGTATAAGAAACACGAGCAATGGACATTAGACCGGTGGAAATTTGTCCTTTGGTCTGATGAATCCAAATTTGAGATTTTTGGTTCCAACCGCCATGTCTTTGTGAGAAGCAGAGTAGGTGAACGGACGATCTCCGCATGTGTGGTTCCCATCGTGAAGCATGGAGGAGGTGATGTTATGGTGTGGGGGTGCTTTACTGGTGAAACTGTCTGTGATTTATTTAAAATTCAATGCACACTTAACCAGCATGGCTATCACAGCATTCTGCAGCGTTACGCCATCCCATCTGGTTTGCGCATAGTGGGACTATCATTTGTTTTTCAACAGGACAATAACCCAACACAACTCCAGGCTGTATAAGAGCTATTTGACCAAGAATGAGAGTGATGGAGTGCTGCATCAGATGACCTGGGCTCCACAATCACCTGACCTAAACCCAATTGAGATGGTTTGGGATGAGTTGGACCGCAGAGTGAAGCAAAAGCAGCCAACAAGTGCTCAGCATATGTGGGAACTCCTTAAAAAAAACTGTTGGAAAAGCATTCCAGGTGAAGCTGGTTGAGAGAATGCCAAGAGTGTGAAAAGCTGTCATCAAGGCGGCTAGGTGGCTACTTTGAAGAACCTAAAATATATTTTGTTTGTTTTTTGCACGTTTTTGGTTACTACATGATTCCATATGTGTTGTTACATAGTTTTGACTGGTACTGTAATATATTTCAATGAACCACAGAACACAACACACTTCAGTAGGACAATGAAGACACAGTAAAGGTCAAAAGTCAACACGATGTTTGGATAGAGACATAAATAGGGAAAGAATTCAACCAGTGGCATGCTGAGAGAGACAGAGAGAGAGAGAGAGAGACAGATATAGACAGAGGGAGAGAGACAGAGAGAGAGAGACAGAGAGAGAGAGATAGAGAGACAGATATAGACAGAGGGAGAGAGACAGAGAGAGAGAGACATAGAGAGAGAGAGAGAGAGAGACAGAGAGACAGAGAGAGAGAGAGAGACAAAGAGAGAGAGAGACAGAGAGAGAGAGAGAGACAGATATAGACAGAGGGAGAGAGAGACAGATAGACAGAGAGAGAGAGAGACAGATAGACAGAGAGAGAGAGACAGATAGACAGAGAGAGAGAGAGAGACAGAGAGAGAGAGAGAGAGAGAGAGAGACAGATATAGACAGATATAGACAGAGGGAAAGAGACAGACATACAGACAGACAGACAGACAGAGCGAGAAAGTGAAAGTGAGAGAGAGCAGAGAGAGACAGACACACAGAGAGAGAGAGAAAGAGAGAGAGAGAGAGAGAGAGAGAGAGAGAGCAGAGACAGAGAGAAAGCGAGAGACAGAGAGACAGACAGAGGAACAGACAGAGAGAGAGAGAAAGTGAGTGAGAGAGAGAGAGAGCAGACAGAGAGAGAGCAGAGACAGAGAGAAAGGGAGAGACAGAGAGAAAGCGAGAGACAGAGAGAGATCATGTACTCTAGCTATATAAGGTCACTCAGAGATAGAGGTAGCGCCCCATATAGGGAATAGGGTGGCATTTGGGACATAAACAGAGACTCACAGCATTCTGTTTCTTAGTCAGCTGCTCCAGAGTGTCCACTAGGGTGTCATCTGCTACCTCTATAGGGGTTTGTCCCTGGAACAAGGACACAGATTTACTGTAATACATGTCATTTAACAGTGTGTCCCAAATGGCACCCTATTCCCTATTTAGTGCACTACTTTTTTGCACTATATAGGGAATAGGGTACCATGTGAGATGTTGACATTAACAATGCCTGTTGAGTCAGAATGTAGTAGAGGTGTTACTCTGCCAGACTGAGCTTCTCTGTGTGTGTGTGTGTGTGTGTGTGCATACGCATATGTGTGTGTCTCAGTGTGTGTGCGAGTACATCAGTGTGTGTGTGTGTGTGTGTGTACATCAGTGTGTGTGTGTGTACATCAGTGTGTGTGTGTGTGTGTGTGTGTGTGTGTGTACATCAGTGTGTGTGTACGTCAGTGTGTGTGTGTGTGTGTGTGTGTACATCAGTGTGTGTGTGTGTGTGTACATCAGTGTGTGTGTGTGTGTGTGTGTGTGTGTGTGTGTGTGTGTGTGTGTGTGTGTGTGAGTACATCAGTGTGTGTGTCATCTCCAACTCACCACGTTGTTGAGAGAGGCCATGTCACACATGTTGTCAGCCAGCAGAGAACACACCTCCTGCTGTCCCCAGTGAGCAGCAGCATGCAGGGCTGTCCAGCCATCCACATCACCACTGTCCAAATCCAGACCACACTGGAGCAGGACCCTGTGGGGGGGTTGATTAGATAGAGGTGATAGAGAGGAAACACGAGGATGGGAGGACAACAGGACGGGAGGACAAGAAGACATGAGGATGGGAGGACAAGAAGACACGAGGACGGGAGGACACGAGGATAGGAGGAAAATAACCACACGAGGATGGGAGGACAAGAAGACACAAGGATGGGAGGACAAGAGGACACGAGGATGGGAGGACAAGAGGACACGAGGATGGGAGGACAAGAGGACACGAGGATGGGAGGACAAGAGGACACAGGGATGGGAGGACAAGAGGACACAGGGATGGGAGGACAAGAGAACGGGAGGACAACAGAACAGGAGGACAACAGAACGGGAGGACAACAGAACGGGAGGACATGAGGACAACAGGATGGGAGGACACGAGGATGGGAGGACAAAGGACACGAGGATGGGAGGACAAGAACCACAAGAGGATGGGAGGACAAGAAGACACGAGGACAAGAAGACACGAGGACGGGAGGACACGAGGATGGGAGGACAGAGAACACGAGGACAGGAGGTCACGAGGATGGGAGGACAGAGGACACGAGGATGGGAGGACACGAGGATGGGAGGACAAGAACCACACAAGGACATGAGGACAACAGGACAACAGGACACTCTCTACAACAAATGAGCACTCTCTACAACAAATGAGCACTCTCTACAACAAATGAGCACACTCTACAACAAATGAGCACTCTCTACAACAAATGAGCACTCTCTACAACAAATGAGCACTCTCTACAACAAATGAGCACTCTCTACAACAAATGAGCACTCTCTACAACAAATCGCCGACTAGCACCTGACAAGCACCTGACTCGCCGTCTAGCACCTGACTCGCCGACTAGCACCTGACTCGCCGACTAGCACCTGACTCGCCGTCTAGCACCTGAGTCGCACCTGACTCGCCGACTAGCACCTGACTCGCCGACTAGCACCTGACTCGCACCTGACCCCCCGTCTAGCACCTGACTCGCTGACTTGCACCTGACTCGCCGTCTAGCACCTGACTCGCCGTCTAGCACCTGACTTGCACCTGACTCGCCGTCTAGCACCTGACTCGCACCTGACTCACCGACTAGCACCTGACTCGCCGTCTAGCACCCGACTAGCACCCGACTCGCCGACTAGCACCCGACTCGCCAACTAGCACCTGACTCGCCGACTAGCACCTGACTCACCGACTAGCACCTGACTCGCCGTCTAGCCCCTGACTAGCACCTGACTCGCCGTCTAGCCCCTGACTAGCACCTGACTCGCCGTCTAGCACCTGACTCGCACCTGACTCACCGACTAGCACCTGACTCGCCGTCTAGCACCCGACTAGCACCCGACTCGCCGACTAGCACCCGACTCGCCGACTAGCACCCGACTCGCCGACTCGCCGACTAGCACCCGACTCGCCGACTAGCACCCGACTCACTTCATGACTTCTATGTAGCCCTTGGCCGCGGCCACGTGCAGCGCTGTGGCCTTGGTGTTGGGGTGAGGTGTCAGCACGCCACTTCCTGCCAGCACCGCGTTGGCATCCGCCAGCATCACCCGCTCCTCTTCCCTCCTCGCCAGATCTACATCCACCCCTGGGGACAGAGAGAGACGGACATAGTTAGGGGAGATTAAATAAAGGCTACATTGAGAGAGGGAGAGTAATAATCTGTGTATTCTCTGTTGGTGAGTCGGTCTAAAAATGTTATTTAACAGAAACCGATAGCTTTTAAAGATCAACGATGATGGTTAAATCAGAACTTGTCACCTTGTAAAAAAAACAGTAGTAATCCCCCAGCTTTTACCTTTGATTATCAACACTGACAATGTCAACATAATACATCTAAAAGTCTAATATTACATTTAAAAAAAAAACATATTTTCCTGTCATATTATTATTATTATTCCTCTTATGCCCGTTTCTGATTTTGTTTCAGAATCTTAAAAAGGGTGTAGTCATTCTAACCATGACTTAAAATACAGCAGTTGCATTAGGAGCAGCACTAATGACATTTTGTTACGTCACAATATCACAAGGACGTGGAATTCAACAGCAGGCGTTATTGTGTTTTGGAGGAAGAGAGAAAGCGTGTACTGTGCTTCTCCGAGGACGGTTGACATGGCTACTTAACAATTCCCTGATAACCTAAAAAAAAAAACAGATGGTGAAGATGGTGAACCTCATTTACCACACGTTTTACTCAGTCCAGCAGCCACGTTATGTAACACGCAGACTACATAACAATTCATAGTTACCCTGCTTCTAGATCACTCAATTCAAATGTAGCCTACATAGACACTACATAACAATTCATAGTTTACCCTGCTTCTAGACCGCTCAATTCAAATGTAGCCTACATAGACACTACATAACAGTTCATATCATGTTTCTAGATCTCTTCAAATGTAGCCTACATAGACACTACATAACAGTTCATATCATGTTTCTTGATCTCTCTTCAAATGTAGCCTACATAACAGTTCATATCATGTTTCTAGATCTCTACCTTCAAATGTAGCCTACATAGACACTACATAAGTTCATGTTTCTAGATCTCTTCAAATGTAGCCTACATAGACACTACATAACAGTTCATATCATGTTTCTGGATCTCTCTTCAAATGTAGCCTACATAACAGTTCATATCATGTTTCCAGATCTCTCTCTTCAAATGTAGCCTACATAGACACTACATAACTGTTCATATCATGTTTCTAGATCACTCTCTTCAAATGTAGCCTATATAGACACTACATAACAGTTCATATCATGTTTCTTGATCTCTCTTCAAATGTAGCCTACATATCATGTTCATAACAGTTCATATCATGTTTCTTGATCGCTCTTCAAATGTCGCCTACATAGACACTACATAACAGTTCATATCATGTTTCTTGATCTCTCTTCAAATGTAGCCTACATTGACACTATATAACAGTTCTTATGTTTCTAGATCTCTCTCTTCAAATGTAGCCTACATAGAGCCTACATAACAGTTCATACCTTGTTTCTTGATCTCGCCCTTCAGCAGTCTCTCCATAGCATCCTCAGTGGCAACATCCAGAGGAAGCTCTCCTTCACTGTTCACCGCTCCCACACGGGCACCGTGCTCTATCAGGTACCTGCAACATACACACATATTATAAAGGTTCCTACACACAGAACGGTTCCCACACCCAGAAAGGTTCCTACACACAGAACGGTTCCCACACACAGAACGTTTCCTACACCCAGAACGGTTCCCACACCCAGGAAGGGTCCCACACCCAGGAAGGGTCCTACACCCAGGAAGGGTCCTACACCCAGGAAGGGTCCTACACTCAGAACGGTTCCGACACCAAGCACAGAAAGGTTCCTAGTCTACGCAGAATGGTTCCTAGTCCACGCAGGAAGGTTCCTAGTCCACGCAGGAAGGTTCCTAGTCCACGCAGGAAGGTTCCTAGTCCACGCAGGAAGGTTCCTAGTCCACGCAGGAAGGTTCCTAGTCCACGCAGAAAGGTTCCTAGTCCACGCAGAAAGGTTCCTAGTCCACGCAGAAAAGTTCCTAGTCCACGCAGAAAGGTTCTTAGTCCACGCAGAAAGGTTCCTAGTCCACACAGAACCGGTTCCTAGTCCACACAGAAAGGTTCCTAGTCCACACAGAAAGGTTCCTAGTCCACACAGAAAGGTTCCTAGTCTACACAGCTATACTTGTACACGGAGAGAACGAGCTCGGGAATTGAAGTTCATCAGATATGATCATCAGCTGTGTAGATGTGTTAGTGCTGACGTTACCTCTCATGGTCATGCTATTTACTGCCAAACGGTGTGAGACCATGAGCATAGGAGTTGGCTATTCAGAACAAACAGATACCCATCAGCTATCAGGCTGCAGTACACACTCAAAGTGACACTTTTTGGTGTACAATTGTATAGTAACATTACACAGCATCACATCTATGTCAATGTATTGTACAGTTCAGTAGTGTTTCTTATCCTGTTGCTGAGGATACAAATGGGTGTACATTGTTTAGTTTTTTTTGCCCTAATACGAACACATCTGATTTCACTAATCAAAGACATTGATGATGAGTTGATTAGTGGAATCGTCTGTGTAGTGCTAGGGGGGGGGGGGGGGGGGGGTCTACAATGTGCATTCATTTGGGACGAAGAAACACAGGTATGATGTTCGTCTGTGTAGCGTCCCCAGGACGAAGAAGGTATGACGTAACATTAGAGAAGAGAGAGGACCCACTTGGTGATCTGTATGAACCCGCAGGAGGCAGCAGCGTGGAGGGGAGTCCATCCTTCGTTGTCCCCCCGGTTCACATCACTCCCACTCTCCACCAGGAACTGGACCATCTCTGCATTCTCATCTATACACGCCTGGAGACGACAGGAAACACATGATCAAACTCTGAATCAGATTGGACAGGAGACACATGATCAAACTCTGAATCAGATTGGACAGGAGACACATGATCAAACTCTGAATCAGACTGGACAGGAGACACGATAAAACTCTGAATCAGACTGGACAGGAGACATGATCAAACTCTGAATCAGATTGGACAGGAGACACATGATCAAACTCTGAATCAGACTGGACAGGAGACACATGATCAAACTCTGAATCAGACTGGACAGGAGACACATGATCAAACTCTGAATCTGACAGGACAGGAGACACATGATCAAACTCTGAATCAGACTGGACAGGAGACACATGATCAAACTCTGAATCAGACTGGACAGGAGACACATGATCAAACTCTGAATCAGACTGGACAGGAGACATGATCAAACTCTGAATCTGACAGGACAGGATACACATTATCAAACACTGTATCAGACAGGACAGGAGACACGATCAAACTCTGAATCAGACTGGACAGGAGACACATGATCAAACTCTGAATCAGACTGGACAGGAGACACATGATCAAACTCTGAATCAGACTGGACAGGAGACATGATCAAACTGAATCAGACTGGACAGGAGACACATGATCAAACTCTGAATCAGACTGGACAGGAGACATGATCAAACTCTGAATCAGACTGGACAGGAGACACATGATCAAACTCTGAATCAGACTGGACAGGAGACACATGATCAAACTCTGAATCAGACTGGACAGGAGACATGATCAAACTCTGAATCAGACTGGACAGGAGACACATGATCAAACTCTGAATCAGATTGGACAGGAGACACATGATCAAACTCTGAATCAGACTGGACAGGAGACACATGATCAAACTCTGAATCAGACTGGACAGGAGACATGATCAAACTCTGAATCAGACTGGACAGGAGACATGATCAAACTCTGAATCTGACAGGACAGGATACACATTATCAAACACTGTATCAGACTGGACAGGAGACACGATCAAACTCTGAATCAGACAGGACAGGAGACACGATCAAACTCTGAATCAGACAGGACAGGATACACATGATCAAACTCTGAATCAGACAGGACAGGAGACATGATCAAACTGAATCAGACTGGACAGGAGACATGATCAAACACTGAATCAGACTGGACAGGAGACACATGATCAAAAGCTGAATCTTGACACATTGATTAAAACACTTTTTCTCATCCTAGAGATAGGCCATACATATTTGAGGTTCCAATGTCTAAGTGGGTTAGTGGGTTGGAGAAGGGTGTTAGAAACACCAGGGTTGTTGGTTCAACTCCAAGATGAATAAATACAGTCACTATCAATGTTTGCATTTGTGTCTCTTTGGATTAAAATAAATCAGCTAAATTAGCATATTTCTTCTTCTGGACTAATATGGATTTATATGGGGCAGTAGCCTGACTGTGTAGGGCAGTAGCCTGACTGTGTAGGGCAGTAGCCTGACTGTGTAGGGCAGTAGCCTGACTATGTAGGGCAGTAGCCTGACTGTGTAGGGCAGTAGCCTGACTGTGTAGGGCAGTGACTGTGTAGGGCAGTAGCCTGACTGTGTAGGGCAGTAGCCTGATTGTGTAGGGCAGTAGCCTGACTGTGTAGGGCAGTAGTCTGACTACTGTGGACTACATAGGGCAGTAGTCTGACTATTTGGGCAGTAGTCTGACTATATAGGGCAGTAGTCTGCCTACTGTGGAGTATATAGGGCAGTAGTCTGCCTATATAGGGCAGTAGTCTATGTAGGGCAGTAGTCTATGTAGGGCAGTAGTCTGACTATATAGGGCAGTAGTCTGACTACCGTGGAGTATATAGGGCAGTAGTCTGCCTACTGTGGACTATGTAGGGCAGTGGTCTGACTATGTAGGGCAGTAGTCTGACTATATAGGGAAGTAGTCTGACTACCGTGGACTACATAGGGCAGTGGTCTGACTATGTAGAGCAGTAGTCTGACTACCGTGGACTACATAGGGCAGTGGTCTGACTATTTGGGCAGTAGTCTGACTATATAGGGCAGTAGTCTGCCTACTGTGGAGTATATAGGGCAGTAGTCTGACTATGTAGGGCAGTAGTCTGACTACCGTGGACTACATAGGGCAGTAGTCTGACTATGTAGGGCAGTAGTCTGACTATGTAGGGCAGTAGTCTGCCTACTGTGGACTATGTAGGGCAGTAGTCTGCCTACTGTGGACTATGTAGGGCAGTAGTCTGACTAATGTGGACTATATGTAACGGATGTGAAACGGCTAGCTTAGTTAGCAGTGTGCGCTAAATAGCGTTTCAATCGGTGACGTCACTTGCTCTGAGACCTTGAAGTAGTAGTTCCCCTTGCTCTGCAAGGGCCGCGGCTTTTGTGGAGCGATGGGTAACGATGCTTCGGGGGTGACTGTTGATGTGTGCAGAAGGTCCCTGGTTCGCGCCCGGGTATGGTCGAGGGGGACGGTTAAAATTTATACTGTTACATATATATGGTAGTAGTCTGACTAATGTGGACTATGTAGGGCAGTAATATGACTACTGTGGACTACGTAGGGCAGTGGTCTGACTATGTAGGGCAGTGGTCTGACTATGTAGGGCAGTAGTCAGACTATGTAGGGCAGTAGTCAGACTATGTAGGGCAGTAGTCTGACTACTGTGGACTATATAGGGCAGTAGTGCAACTATATAGGGCAGTGGTTTGACTATATAGGGCAGTGGTCTGCCTACTGTGGAGTATGTAGGGCTGGAGTCAGACTATGTAGGGCAGTAGTCTGACTACTGTGGACTACGTAGGGCAGTGGTCTGACTATGTAGGGCTGCTCTGACTACTATGGACAATGTAAGGCAAAAGTCTGACTATGTAAGGTAGTAGTGTGCCTACTGTGTACTACGTAGGGCAGTAGTCTGCCTACCGTGGACTATATAGGGCAGTGGTCTGACTATGTAGGGCAGTAGTCTGACTATGTAGGGCAGTAGTCTGACTATGTAGGGCAGTAGTCTGCCTATGTAGGGCAGTAGTCTATGTAGGGCAGTAGTCTGACTATGTAGGGCAGTAGTCTGACTATGTAGGGCAGTAGTCTGACTATGTAGGGCCGTAGTCTGACTATGTAGGGCCGTAGTCTGACTATGTAGGGCCGTAGTCTGACTATGTAGGGCAGTAGTCTGACTATGTAGGGCAGTAGTCTGCCTACCGTGGACTATATAGGGCAGTGGTCTGACTATGTAGGGCAGTAGTCTGACTATGTAGGGCAGTAGTCTGCCTACCGTGGACTACATAGGGCAGTGGTCTGACTATGTAGGGCAGTAGTCTGACTATGTAGGGCCGTAGTCTGACTATGTAGGGCAGTAGTCTGACTATGTAGGGCAGTAGTCAGACTATGTAGGGCAGTAGTCGGACTATGTAGGGCAGTAGTCAGACTACGTAGGGCAGAAGTCTGACTACTGACTACATAGGGCAGTGGTCTGACTATGTAGGGCAGTAGTCTGACTATATCGGGCAGTAGTCTGACTTTATAGGGCAGTAGTCTGACTACTGTGGACTATATAGGGCAGTAGTGCGACTATATAGGGCAGTGGTCTGACTATATAGGGCAGTGGTCTGCCTACTGTGGACTATGTAGGGCAGTAGTCTGACTACTGTGGACTACGTAGGGCAGTGGTCTGACTATATAGGGCAGTGGTCTGACTATATAGGGCAGTAGTCTGACTACTGTGGACTATATAGGGCAGTAGTGTGACTATATAGGGCAGTGGTCTGACTATGTAGGGCTTCTCTGACTACTATGGACAATGTAGGGCAGAAGTCTGACTACCGTGGACTATATAGGGCAGTAGTCTGACTATGTAGTGGAGTATTCTGACTATGTAGGGCAGTAGTCTGCCTACCGTGGACTACATAGGGCAGTGGTCTGACTATGTAGGGCAGTAGTCTGACTATGTAGGGCAGTAGTCTGACTATGTAGGGCAGTAGTCTGACTATGTAGGGCAGTAGTCTGACTATGTAGGGCAGTAGTCTGACTATGTAGGGCAGTAGTCTGACTACGTATGGCAGAGTCTGACTATGTAGGGCAGAGTCTGACTATGTAGGGCAGTAGTCTGACTACATAAGACAGTAGTCTGCCTATATAGGCCAGTAATCTGACTACTTGGCAGACATGAGTAAGTGTTTCTGTTTTATTTCCAGCTATCCAGGAGTGTGTCCACTTGATTAGCGGCACCCCTGGATAGCTGACTTTGGGTAGGTAGCTCATAAAAAGAGGTATTCTGTTTGTCTGTGTGTAGAAGGTACTGGGTAGACAGAGCCATTCTGTTTGTCTGTGTGTAGAAGGTACTGGTTAGACAGAGCTATTCTGTTTGTCTGTGGGTAGAAAGCACTAGGTTATTTTCTGCAGAGAGAGAGAGAGAAAGAGAGAGAGACCCACTACTTAACTACAGGCTAGTAGTCTACTCCCATCCCAGCTAGCTGAATGAACAGAGGACACTTATTTTCCTCCTTGTTGTGAATGTGATTGTGCTACAGAGAGAGTTTTCTACCCGTGGGTCAGTGGTTCCTTCATTGGGTCATCAAGTGACTCATTCGTTGTGGAAATGGCCTTTTGACAACAGCAGTTAGAACCGAGAATGTTTTCCATTTCTTCATCTGAAATCCCCAAAGTCCCCACCGTGGGGAAAGGAGGAACAGACAGACAGAGAGAGAGAGAGAGAGAAAGGAGGGTGCAGAGGGGAGAGAGAGAGAGAGAGAGAGAGAGAGAAAGAGAGAGAGAGGAGGGGGCAGAGGGGTGAGCGAGAGAGAGAGGGGAGGGGTCAGAGGGGAGAGAGAGAGAGGAGGGGTCAGAGGGGAGAGAGAGAGGGGAGGAGAGCGAGGGAGAAGACAGAGAGGGGAGGAGAGCGAGGGAGAAGACAGAGAGGGGAGGAGAGCGAGGGAGAAGACAGAGAGGGGACGAGAGCGAGGGAGAAGACAGAGAGGGGACGAGAGCGAGGGAGAAGACAGAGAGGGGAGGAGAACGAGGGAGAAGACAGAGAGGGGAGGAGAACGAGGGAGAAGACAGAGAGGGAAGGAGAACGAGGGAGAAGACAGAGAGGGGACGAGAGCGAGGGAGAAGACAGAGAGGGGAGGAGAACGAGGGAGAAGACAGAGAGGGGAGGAGAACGAGGGAGAAGACGGAGAGGGGAGAAGAACGAGGGAGAAGACAGAGAGGGGAGGAGAACGAGGGAGAAGACAGAGGGGAGGAGAACGAGGGAGAAGACAGAGAGGGGAGGAGAACGAGGGAGAAGACAGAGGGGAGGAGAACGAAGGAGAAGACAGAGAGGGGAGGAGAGCGAAGGAGAAGACAGAGAGGGGATGAGAGCGAGGGAGATGACAGAGAGGGGAGGAGAGCGAGGGAGAAGACAGAGAGGGGAGGAGAGCGAGGGAGAAGACAGAGAGGGGAGGAGAGCGAGGGAGATGACAGAGAGGCCTTGGACGGAAGGGATGGAAAGTTTAGAGTGTGGGCCTGTTTAATATCGGTTGCCAGGCAACTAGTGAGCAACAGGGTAGAAAAGGATGAACAGCAGGGGAATGACCACACTAGGTGACAGCAGGACCTGACCAACATATAGTCTACTTCCAAAATGGCACCCTGCTCCCCATATAAGGCCCATAAGACTCTGCCGAAAAGTAGTGTCCTATATAGGGGTCCAGTTGGGATGCAGTAAAAGCCTAGAGAGCAGAGCACTTCAACCTGTGTTGTTGTGAAAGCCAGGCTAATCTACTATAACTGATTATGATCATAATGATTGTGTCACCGAAGAGGGAACACAAATAGCCTAGTTCACTGCAGAGGTAGTACACATAGCCTAGTCCACTGCAGTGGCAATACACATAGCCTAGTCTACTGCAGTGACAATACACATGGCCTAGCCCACTGCAGTGACAATACACATAGCCTAGTTCACTGCAGTGACAATACACATGGCCTAGCCCACTGCATTGACAATACACATAGCCTAGTCTACTGCAGTGGCAATACACATAGCCTAGTTTACTGCAGTGGCAATACACATAGCCCACTGCATTGACAATACACATAGCCTAGCCCACTGCAGTGACAATACACATGGCCTAGCCCACTGCAGTGACAATACACATAGCCTAGTCTACTGCAGTGGCAATACACATAGCCTAGTTCACTGCAGTGACAATACACATGGCCTAGCCCACTGCATTGACAATACACATAGCCTAGTTTACTGCAGTGGCAATACACATAGCCTAGTTTACTGCAGTGACAATACACATAGCCCACTGCATTGACAATACACATAGCACAGTCTACTATAGTGACAATACACATAGCCTAGCCCACTGCATTGACAATACACATAGCCCACTGCATTGACAATACATATAGCCTAGCCCACTGCAATGACAATACACATATCCTAGTTTACTGCAGTGGCAATACACATAGCCTAGTTTACTGCAGTGACAATACACATAACCTAGTTCAATGCATTGACAATACACATAGCCCACTGCATTGACAATACACATAGCACAGTCTACTATAGTGACAATACACATAGCCTAGTTTACGGCAGTGACAATACACATAGCCCACTGCATTGACAATACACATAGCCCACTGCATTGACAATACATATAGCCTAGTTCACTGCAGTGACAATACACATAGCCCACTGCAGTGGCAATACACATAGCCCACTGCATTGACAATACACATAGCACAGTCTACTGCAGTGACAATACACATAGCCTAGCCTACTGCAGTGACAATACATATAGCCTAGCCTACTGCAGTGACAATACACATAGCCTAGCCTACTGCAGTGACAATACATATAGCCTAGCCTACTGCAGTGACAATACACATAGCCTACTGCAGTGGCAATACACGTAACCTAGTTCACTGCAGTGGCAATACACATAGCACAGTCTACTGCAGTGACAATACACATAGCCTACTGCAGTGGCAATACACGTAACCTAGTTCACTGCAGTGGCAATACACATAGCACAGTCTACTGCATTGACAATACACATAGCACAGTCTACTGCAGTGACAATACACATAGCACAGTCTACTGCAGTGACAATACACATAGCACAGTCTACTGCAGTGACAATACACATAGCCTAGCCTACTGCATTGACAATACACATAGCACAGTCTACTGCAGTGACAATACACATAGCCTACTGCATTGACAATATACATGGCCCACTGCATTGACAATACACATAGCCTAGTCTAATGCAGTGACAATACACATAGCCTACTGCATTGACAATACACATAGCCTAGCCTACTGCATTGACAATACACATAGCACAGTCTACTGCAGTGACAATACACATAGCCCACTGCATTGACAATACACATAGCCCACTGCATTGACAATACACATAGCCTAGTCTACTGCAGTGGCAATACATATAGCCTAGCCTACTGCAGTGGCAATACACATAGCATAGTATACTGCAGTGACAATACACATAGCCCACCTCATTGACAATACACATAGCCTAGTTTACTGCAGTGACAATACATATAGCCTAGTCTACTGCAGTGACAATACACATAGCCTACTGCAGTGACAATACACATAGTACAGTCTACTGCAGTGACAATACACATAGTACAGTTTACTGCAGTGACAATACACATAGCCTAAAGCAGTGACAATACACATAGCCCAGTCTACTGCAATGACAATACACATAGTACAGTCTACTGCAATGACAATACACATAGTCTACTGCAGTGACAATACACATACCCTACTGCAGTGACAATACACACAGTACATAGGCTACGACAGTGACAATACACATAGTACAGTCTACTGCAGTGACAATACACATAGTACAGTTTACTGCAGTGACAATACACATAGCCTACTGCAGTGACAATACACATAGCCCAGTCTACTGCAATGACAATACACATAGTACAGTCTACTGCAATGACAATACACATAGTCTACTGCAGTGACAATACACACAGTACATAGGCTATGACAGTGACAATACACATAGTACAGTCTACTGCAGTGACAATACACACAGTACATAGCCTACTGCAGTGACAATACACATAGTACAGTCTACTGCAGTGGCAATACACATAGCCTACTGCAGTGGCAATACACATAGCCTACTGCAGTGACAATACACATAGCCTATTGCAGTGACAATACATATAGCCTAGTCTACTGCAGTGACAATACACATAGCCTAGCCTACTGCAGTGGCAATACACATAGCCTAGCCTACTGCAGTGACAATACACATAGCCTAGCCTACTGCAGTGACAATACACATAGCCTAGCCTACTGCAGTGACAATACACATAGCCTAGCCTACTGCAGTGACAATACACATAGCCTAGCCTACTGCAGTGACAATACACATAGCCTATTGCAGTGACAATACACATAGCCTAGCCTACTGCAGTGACAATACACATAGCCTAGCCTACACATGGTACAGTCTACTGCAGTGACAATACACATAGCCTATTGCAGTGACAATACACATGGTACAGTCTACTGCAGTGACAATACACATAGCCTATTGCAGTGACAATGTTAGAGTAAGTTAAGAGATAAACAATGGCTCAAGGTTCTCATCATAAGGTGGTATAATGAGCTTTATAACATACAGGCCCGTTTAGTTGTCTTCGTGTATATTAATTAGCCCCAGCACAGAGGAGGTGTGTGACCTCAAAACTTTTTTCAAGCTGGTTTCCGGCGAATCAAACACGACTGTAAGCCATCGTTCTGAAAGGTTGGAGCCTCTACGTAAGGAGACAGCTATGTGTTTATGTATCGTAAAAGCAGAGGAAATACTGTACGTGTGGATCGGTCCAGTCACAGTCTGACAGAGATGGAGTCCAGACTAGTGGGGGTGGTAGTTCCCCCCCCCCCAAGCAAGGTGGTTGGGAGGGTCATTACATGTGTGTGTGGGGGGGGGGGGGCCTAAATGGTGAATCGTCCTACTTTCTTCATTTATAACATCATTTTAATCTGAAACAGGGCCTATGACATTTTCTACACATAGAACCAATTACATACATCTTCTCTACTGAGGGGGTTGTCAGACATCTTCTCTACTGAGGGGGTTGTCAGACATCCTCTCTGCTGAGGGGGTTGTCAGACATCCTCTCTACTGAGGGGGTTGTCAGACATCCTCTCTGCTGAGGGGGTTGTCAGACATCCTCTCTACTGAGGGGGTTGTCAGACATCCTCTCTGCTGAGGGGGTTGTCAGACATCCTCTCTGCTGAGGGGGTTGTCAGACATCCTCTCTACTGAGGGGGTTGTCAGACATCCTCTCTACTGAGGGGGTTGTCAGACATCCTCTCTGCTGAGGGGGTTGTCAGACATCCTCTCTGCTGAGGGGGTTGTCAGACATCCTCTCTACTGAGGGGGTTGTCAGACATCCTCTCTACTGAGGGGGTTGTCAGACATCCTCTCTGCTGAGGGGGTTGTCAGACATCCTCTCTGCTGAGGGGGTTGTCAGACATCCTCTCTACTGAGGGGGTTGTCAGACATCCTCTCTGCTGAGGGGGTTGTCAGACATCCTCTCTACTGAGGGGGTTGTCAGACATCCTCTCTGCTGAGGGGGTTGTCAGACATCCTCTCTACTGAGGGGGTTGTCAGACATCCTCTCTGCTGAGGGGGTTGTCAGACATCCTCTCTGCTGAGGGGGTTGTCAGACATCCTCTCTGCTGAGGGGGTTGTCAGACATCCTCTCTGCTGAGGGGGTTGTCAGACATCCTCTCTGCTGAGGGGGTTGTCAGACATCCTCTCTGCTGAGGGGGTTGTCAGACATCCTCTCTACTGAGGGGGTTGTCAGACATCCTCTCTGCTGAGGGGGTTGTCAGACATCCTCTCTACTGAGGGGGTTGTCAGACATCCTCTCTACTGAGGGGGTTGTCAGACATCCTCTCTACTGAGGGGGTTGTCAGACATCCTCTCTACTGAAGGGGTTGTCAGACATCCTCTCTACTGAGGGGGTTGTCAGACATCCTCTCTGCTGAGGGGGTTGTCAGACATCCTCTCTACTGAGGGGGTTGTCAGACATCCTCTCTGCTGAGGGGGTTGTCAGACATCCTCTCTACTGAGGGGGTTGTCAGACATCCTCTCTGCTGAGGGGGTTGTCAGACATCCTCTCTGCTGAGGGGGTTGTCAGACATCCTCTCTGCTGAGGGGGTTGTCAGACATCCTCTCTGCTGAGGGGGTTGTCAGACATCCTCTCTACTGAGGGGGTTGTCAGACATCCTCTCTACTGAAGGGGTTGTCAGACATCCTCTCTGCTGAGGGGGTTGTCAGACATCCTCTCTGCTGAGGGGGTTGTCAGACATCCTCTCTACTGAGGGGGTTGTCAGACATCCTCTCTACTGAAGGGGTTGTCAGACATCCTCTCTACTGAGGGGGTTGTCAGACATCCTCTCTGCTGAGGGGGTTGTCAGACATCCTCTCTGCTGAGGGGGTTGTCAGACATCCTCTCTACTGAGGGGGTTGTCAGACATCCTCTCTGCTGAGGGGGTTGTCAGACATCCTCTCTACTGAGGGGGTTGTCAGACATCCTCTCTGCTGAGGGGGTTGTCAGACATCCTCTCTGCTGAGGGGGTTGTCAGACATCCTCTCTGCTGAGGGGGTTGTCAGACATCCTCTCTACTGAGGGGGTTGTCAGACATCCTCTCTGCTGAGGGGGTTGTCAGACATCCTCTCTGCTGAGGGGGTTGTCAGACATCCTCTCTGCTGAGGGGGTTGTCAGACATCCTCTCTGCTAATCATGTTATAATAAACACTACAAATGATTAGGTTATCATCAGACCAATTAGTCAGCATACAGTGTGTATGCTGCCATAACAATCGATAACGTTATAACGTTGATTGTTACAATGCTCACGCACAAAGAAGTCTACAAAGACCCAATCACAGGCTTCATCTGAAAGATTGAATTAAATTATTGTCAACATCCTGAAGGTCACAAATCTTGTGTTGATGCAAATATGAAAATAGTTGATTCAGAGTATGCCTATATTTTTTAAAAATATTTTCTGATTTGGAAACCTCTTGATTATATTACGTTTTTTAAATGTACTTCTACAAGCGACACTCTTTTCCGTTGTTTTTTTTGGTCGAGTTCAGCCGAGTGAAAAACACGAACTTGAACGCAACAGTTTCAAAAGGACCCAACCTACTTATATTACACATAGCGGAATGACTACCATCACAATGGCCCCAACATCACGACTGGAAAGTTCTGTGTGGTTTCATAAACATATTCAAATCACCGACTTGTCTTAGATTGGGAGAGATACAAGTTGTTTTAGTGTTTTCTGCCTACCAGTCGATGGTCGCTCAAACGCTTACCGTAACTAATTTAACATTTTTGTTTCGCCGAAGGCTACAACACAGATCGCTACATTGTTTCCACCCTGCCATTCCACTACTCAAACAAGCCGTAACAATGTAGCGAATTTATACCCGCTGGTCAAGCTGAAGTAGCTAGTTGAGTACCTGATGAAGCGCGGTCAGTCCGTCTATATTGGCGTGGTTGATGTCAGCGCCCTGTCGTAGGAGCACCGCTACCTCCTCTCTGTCCCCGGCCGAACAGGCTGCCATAAACACGGCTCCCTGAGCGAACCGAACCCGGGCCCTCCGCGTCCCGGTTCCCGTCGACCCGTCCCGCGTCCCCGGTCCCGTCTGATCGGTTTCCGAGCCTAGCCATCGCTGTAACTGATCCTGCCGTCGCTGTTTTGCAGCTTCGGATCGGGAACGATCAGTCGCCGCCATCTTCCTCGGTCTCTCCCGGGTAGATTCAGTTCATGTTGCCGGCGGAGCCAAAGTAGAGCTGCATTAGGGATGTCCTTTCCGAGAGACTGCGCCCCCTGGCGGTAACAACTCATACGACAGTCGAACTTTGGAAGGACAGGACAGGGCATTCTCCCAAGAGTGTCAGGCCGGGCCAATGCTGATTTGAGTAGGCTACTGTAAAAAAAAAAATCAGGCATGCTGATGACGCATTGTAGGACTCCCACGCAGGCAGCAACGTCTTGGATATAAGCTGTAGGGCCCTAGGCAAACCATGCAGAAAAAACAACTTTACTTATGCACCAAAGTGTAGCCTAAGTGCTGTAATTTGTCAACAGTCGGCCGTTGAGGATCTCTATTTGGAAATGGTTCAATTGAGTGGCCATGGAAAGTTGACCTTTTTTTTCTATGACAAACATACAATATATGATAACACACACTATCAATGCATGGTACGGTATCATGATCAATACACACATAGGCATATTACGATATTATCAGAAAAGTGCCAGATTACATTTAAACCAAGTATCTGTCCGTACATCGAAGCATACCTCTTGAGCTGTCTGTATCCTCCTGACGGGCTCCTGACTGGCTGGTGGTTATTTATTCGTTTGTTTGTTTTAAAGAAACTAAATATTGCTGTTGTCTGATGAAAAGCTAGAAACATACATTTACATTTATTTCTTCATTGAAAACAATGTACTTTTGAACATTTTATGAATCCAGGACCAAGAAAATGCCTTCTAAATAGCTTCTATAGTTTCATAATATAGTTTGTATGTTAGCGTAACGGATGTGAAACGGCTAGCTTAGTTAGACAAGCTACTCTAAATGGATTGATAGCCTGAAATGGCTTGGTAGCTAGTTATGAGGTTAGGAGATTGTGAACCCATATGGCTGCCTAGCTAAAGCGGAACTTCATAAAATTGCTAGGTGGCTAGTATTACAGAGAAACAACAAAACATTTTTGCTTTGTTTTATTTATTCATCATGGAATCAATAGGTTACATAGCGTGATCAAATTCATTTATAAACGTGAGTCCTGCCCGTCAAGGTACCCTCTCTCTCTCTCTCTCCTCCTCCACCCAGGATACTGCTCTCTAGACCAGGGGTACCATTCCACCGAGGGCCTAGTGTCTGCGTTTTTTAAATAAAAGGTTTTTCCTTTCAATGAAGCCCTAGAAAACCAGGTGAGGGGAGTTCTTTACTAATTAGTGACCTAAATTCATCGCTCAAGTACAAAGGAGGAGCGAAAACCCGCAGACACTCAGTCCTCCGGTGTTTGAGTTTGACACGTGCACTGGAGTGAGTACACCGTATCTAGTATTCTGTCTAGCATATCTGCGCTCCGTGCACCTTGGACTGAACCACTTACTTGTGAGAATAAGGGGGAAGGGTACTCTTTGCCTGCTCCAGTTAGTGTGCCCCCTCCACAAAACACCAGACAGACAAATAATGATGATCAAATGTGGACAAAAAGTTTAGTAAAGTTTAGTAAATTAATTTAACGTCTGAAAAATAACAAAAACAGGACAAATCCGATGGGGGTACATGCCCTGGTTCCCCCTATTGAGTATGACACTTCTGTAGCAGAATTAACATCTTTATTAAAATATGAGGCACTTAATTAAAGCACTTAGAAATTCCAAGATTTAGTCAACATTGTAAACATTTATAGGCATTTTAAACCCTGCTCATAACATACTTTATTTCATCTGCAGTGAAAACGTATGCACGTGAACCATGCATCAGAATCATCACCTTTATCCGGTACATTGGCACATAACCAGGATGTGCCTTGGTGAGAAGCTACTGTCAGCATTACACTAAACAGAATACAGACAAGCCAACATTACACATATCGTTCACATCTGGCCCTTTTCTGTGATTTCCTACAGGCAGATGGTGAACAACAGTAACAAGCAGTGTTGGAGATAAATAACACTACAGCTGTTAAGAGATATGGTCTACTGCAGTATATAACACTACAGCTGTTAGAGATATAGTCTACTGCAGTATCGACCAATGGAGATGAATAACACTACAGCTGTTAGAGATATAGTCTACTGTAGTATCGACCAATGGAGATGAATAACACCACAGCTGTTAAGAGATATAGTCTACTGCAGTATATAACACTACAGCTGTTAGAGATATAGTCTACTGTAGTATCGACCAATGGAGATGAATAACACCACAGCTGTTAAGAGATATAGTCTACTGCAGTATCGACCAATGTGTGCAATAAGAATGTGAATGAACATGTTCGTACTTAGCTAATAACAGACATGTTTCTATTTTCAGTATTTCTCCCATGTGTTCCCTCATGTAGTCTTTATTATATTGCAGTCAAGTGCAGTAATAAATGGTGATATGTGAAATGAATTCTCATTGGATCTCCTTGTATATCCTCCCCCTTCAGAGCCATGCTGATTGTTGTTAAGACAGAATCAGGTGTCCATGTACATTTTAAATACTGTAATAGCAAGGTATTGGCATATTACTCATATAAATATTGGTAAAACGAGTTGACGTACACATAGAAAAACACAGACACAGAAACAGTACACTTGGTTTCAGAATGAATAGTACATTGGTTGGGCGTGTGCATTACGTCCCTCAGTCAAGAAGCCACCCACACATAACCTGTCAGTCATTCACAGCTCTCCTTCACTCTTCACTAGTCCACCAGAACACAAACATTCTAGAAAACAGTCCACCAGAACACAAACATTCTAAAAAACAGTCCACCAGAACACAAACATTCTAGAAAACAGTCCACCAGAACACAAACATTCTGAAAACAGTCCACCAGAACACAAACATTCTGAAAACAGTCCACCAGAACACAAACATTCTGAAAACAGTCCACCAGAACACAAACATTCTGAAAACAGTCCACCAGAACACAAACATTCTAGAAAACAGTCCACCAGAACACAAACATTCTGAAAACAGTCCACCAGAACACAAACATTCTGAAAACAGTCCACCAGAACACAAACATTCTGAAAACAGTCCACCAGAACACAAACATTCTGAAAACAGTCCACCAGAACACAAACATTCTGAAAACAGTCCACCAGAACACAAACATTCAAAAAAACAGTCCACCAGAACACAAACATTCAAAAAAACAGTCCACCAGAACACAAACATTCTAAAAAACAGTCCACCAGAACACAAACATTCTAAAAACAGTCCACAAACATTCTAAAAACAGTCCACCAGAACACAAACATTCTGAAAACAGTCCACCAGAACACAAACATTCTGAAAACAGTCCACCAGAACACAAACATTCTAAAAACAGTCCACAAACATTCTAAAAACAGTCCACCAGAACACAAACATTCTGAAAACAGTCCACCAGAACACAAACATTCTGAAAACAGTCCACCAGAACACAAACATTCTGAAAACAGTCCACCAGAACACAAACATTCAAAAAAACAGTCCACCAGAACACAAACATTCTAAAAAACAGTCCACCAGAACACAAACATTCTAAAAACAGTCCACAAACATTCTAAAAACAGTCCACCAGAACACAAACATTCTGAAAACAGTCCACCAGAACACAAACATTCTGAAAACAGTCCACCAGAACACAAACATTCTAAAAACAGTCCACAAACATTCTAAAAACAGTCCACCAGAACACAAACATTCTGAAAACAGTCCACGAGAACACAAACATTCTGAAAACAGTCCACCAGAACACAAACATTCTGAAAACAGTCCACCAGAACACAAACATTCTAAAAACAGTCCACAAACATTCTAAAAACAGTCCACCAGAACACAAACATTCTGAAAACAGTCCACCAGAACACAAACATTCTGAAAACAGTCCACAAACATTCTGAAAACAGTCCACCAGAACACACAAGTTTTAAACAGTTGGTTGTACATAAGTGTTGATAAAATGAAACAAAATGGCCGATCCAATTTGCCCCCTGATGAGCCTTATGGCCCTGTCACACTGTATGATTATAGCTTAAAATTACATTATATATATATATTATATATGACACATTGGAATATAAAATACTGTTTGTTTTTCCTTTTAGAAAGTTCTGTTAGGTTATAATCAGACTCGGGTGTCATCGTGACTTGACTAATTGAGCTCCATTTTCGTGCCAAACGTATGTTAGTGTGCAATTTCAGCATGTAAAAACTGGCACTCTGGCATTTTCCACCCCATGTGCCCGGTTCAGCAATTTACCTGTCTAACATCAGCTTAATTGTCCTGAGGTGGGAGGGGTGGCAATATTTTAAGGTGTGTCCTTGAAAACAAGCGCAAACATTTCATGCAGCGCATATCAGGAGATTTAAGATCAACCAAACAGCAGGTCTTAGCGGTGCCCTTACAGTATGCTAATGGTATAGCAGGTCTTAGCGGTGCCCTTACAGTATGCTCATGGTATAGCAGGTCTTAGCGGTGCCCTTACAGTATGCTCATGGTATAGCAGGTCTTAGCGGTGCCCTTACAGTATGCTCATGGTACAGCAGGTCTTAGCGGTGCCCTTACAGTATGCTCATGGTATAGCAGGTCTTAGCGGTGCCCTTACAGTATGCTCATGGTACAGCAGGTCTTAGCGGTGCCCTTACAGTATGCTCATGGTATAGCAGGTCTTAGCGGTGCCCTTACAGTATGCTCATGGTATAGCAGGTCTTAGCGGTGCCCTTACAGTATGCTCATGGTACAGCAGGTCTTAGCGGTGCCCTTACAGTATGCTCATGGTATAGCAGGTCTTAGCGGTGCCCTTACAGTATGCTCATGGTATAGCAGGTCTTAGCGGTGCCCTTACAGTATGCTCATGGTATAGCAGGTCTTAGCGGTGCCCTTACAGTATGCTCATATTACAGCAGGTCTTAGCGGTGCCCTTACAGTATGCTCATGGTATAGCAGGTCTTAGCGGTGCCCTTACAGTATGCTCATGGTACAGCAGGTCTTAGCGGTGCCCTTACAGTATGCTCATGGTATAGCAGGTCTTAGCGGTGCCCTTACAGTATGCTCATGGTACAGCAGGTCTTAGCGGTGCCCTTACAGTATGCTAATGGTATAGCAGGTCTTAGCGGTGCCCCTACAGTATGCTCATGGTATAGCAGGTCTTAGCGGTGCCCCTACAGTATGCTCATGGTATAGCAGGTCTTAGCGGTGCCCCTACAGTATGCTCATGGTATAGCAGGTCTTAGCGGTGCCCTTACAGTATGCTCATGGTATAGCAGGTCTTAGCGGTGCACTTACAGTATGCTCATGGTATAGCAGGTCTTAGCGGTGCCCGTACAGTATGCTCATGGTATAGCAGGTCTTAGCGGTGCCCTTACAGTATGCTCATGGTACAGCAGGTCTTAGCGGTGCCCTTACAGTATGCTCATGGTATAGCAGGTCTTAGCGGTGCCCTTACAGTATGCTCATGGTACAGCAGGTCTTAGCGGTGCCCTTACAGTATGCTCATGGTATAGCAGGTCTTAGCGGTGCCCTTACAGTATGCTCATGGTATAGCAGGTCTTAGCGGTGCCCTTACAGTATGCTCATGGTACAGCAGGTCTTAGCGGTGCCCTTACAGTATGCTCATGGTATAGCAGGTCTTAGCGGTGCCCTTACAGTATGCTCATGGTATAGCAGGTCTTAGCGGTGCCCTTACAGTATGCTCATGGTACAGCAGGTCTTAGCGGTGCCCTTACAGTATGCTCATGGTATAGCAGGTCTTAGCGGTGCCCTTACAGTATGCTCATGGTATAGCAGGTCTTAGCGGTGCCCCTACAGTATGCACATGGTATAGCAGGTCTTAGCGGTGCCCTTACAGTATGCTCATGGTATAGCAGGTCTTAGCGGTGCCCTTACAGTATGCTCATGGTATAGCAGGTCTTAGCGGTGCCCTTACAGTATGCTCATGGTATAGCAGGTCTTAGCGGTGCCCTTACAGTATGCTCATGGTATAGCAGGTCTTAGCGGTGCCCTTACAGTATGCTCATGGTATAGCAGGTCTTAGCGGTGCCCTTACAGTATGCTCATGGTACAGCAGGTCTTAGCGGTGCCCTTACAGTATGCTCATGGTATAGCAGGTCTTAGCGGTGCCCTTACAGTATGCTCATGGTACAGCAGGTCTTAGCGGTGCCCTTACAGTATGCTCATGGTATAGCAGGTCTTAGCGGTGCCCTTACAGTATGCTCATGGTATAGCAGGTCTTAGCGGTGCCCTTACAGTATGCTCATGGTATAGCAGGTCTTAGCGGTGCCCTTACAGTATGCTCATGGTATAGCAGGTCTTAGCGGTGCCCTTACAGTATGCTCATGGTACAGCAGGTCTTAGCGGTGCCCTTACAGTATGCTCATGGTATAGCAGGTCTTAGCGGTGCCCTTACAGTATGCTCATGGTATAGCAGGTCTTAGCGGTGCCCTTACAGTATGCTCATGGTATAGCAGGTCTTAGCGGTGCCCTTACAGTATGCTCATGGTATAGCAGGTCTTAGCGGTGCCCTTACAGTATGCTCATGGTATAGCAGGTCTTAGCGGTGCCCCTACAGTATGCTCATGGTATAGCAGGTCTTAGCGGTGCCCTTACAGTATGCTCATGGTATAGCAGGTCTTAGCGGTGCCCTTACAGTATGCTCATGGTATAGCAGGTCTTAGCGGTGCCCTTACAGTATGCTCATGGTATAGCAGGTCTTAGCGGTGCCCTTACAGTATGCTCATGGTATAGCAGGTCTTAGCGGTGCCCCTACAGTATGCTCATGGTATAGCATGTCTTAGCGGTGCCCCTACAGTATGCTCATGGTATAGCAGGTCTTAGCGGTGCCCTTACAGTATGCTCATGGTATAGCAGGTCTTAGCGGTGCCCTTACAGTATGCTCATGGTACAGCAGGTCTTAGCGGTGCCCTTACAGTATGCTCATGGTATAGCAGGTCTTAGCGGTGCCCTTACAGTATGCTCATGGTATAGCAGGTCTTAGCGGTGCCCTTACAGTATGCTCATGGTATAGCAGGTCTTAGCGGTGCCCTTACAGTATGCTCATGGTACAGCAGGTCTTAGCGGTGCCCTTACAGTATGCTCATGGTATAGCAGGTCTTAGCGGTGCCCTTACAGTATGCTCATGGTACAGCAGGTCTTAGCGGTGCCCTTACAGTATGCTCATGGTATAGCAGGTCTTAGCGGTGCCCTTACAGTATGCTCATGGTACAGCAGGTCTTAGCGGTGCCCTTACAGTATGCTCATGGTATAGCAGGTCTTAGCGGTGCCCTTACAGTATGCTCATGGTATAGCAGGTCTTAGCGGTGCCCCTACAGTATGCTCATGGTATAGCAGGTCTTAGCGGTGCCCCTACAGTATGCTCATGGTATAGCAGGTCTTAGCGGTGCCCTTACAGTATGCTCATGGTATAGCAGGTCTTAGCGGTGCCACTACAGTATGCTCATGGTATAGCAGGTCTTAGCGGTGCCCTTACAGTATGCTCATGGTATAGCAGGTCTTAGCGGTGCCCTTACAGTATGCTCATGGTATAGCAGGTCTTAGCGGTGCCCTTACAGTATGCTCATGGTATAGCAGGTCTTAGCGGTGCCCTTACAGTATGCTCATGGTATAGCAGGTCTTAGCGGTGCCCTTACAGTATGCTCATGGTATAGCAGGTCTTAGCGGTGCCACTACAGTATGCTCATGGTATAGCAGGTCTTAGCGGTGCCCTTACAGTATGCTCATGGTATAGCAGGTCTTAGCGGTGCCCTTACAGTATGCTCATGGTATAGCAGGTCTTAGCGGTGCCCTTACAGTATGCTCATGGTATAGCAGGTCTTAGCGGTGCCCTTACAGTATGCTCATGGTATAGCAGGTCTTAGCGGTGCCCTTACAGTATGCTCATGGTATAGCAGGTCTTAGCGGTGCCCCTACAGTATGCTCATGGTATAGCAGGTCTTAGCGGTGCCCCTACAGTATGCTCATGGTATAGCAGGTCTTAGCGGTGCCCTTACAGTATGCTCATGGTATAGCAGGTCTTAGCGGTGCCACTACAGTATGCTCATGGTATAGCAGGTCTTAGCGGTGCCCTTACAGTATGCTCATGGTATAGCAGGTCTTAGCGGTGCCCTTACAGTATGCTCATGGTATAGCAGGTCTTAGCGGTGCCCTTAGCGGTGCCCTTACAGTATGCTCATGGTACAGCAGGTGTTCGCGGTGCCCTTACAGTATGCTCATGGTATAGCAGGTCTTAGCGGTGCCCTTACAGTATGCTCATGGTCTTAGCGGTGCCCCTACAGTATGCTCATGGTACAGCAGGTGTTCGCGGTGCCCTTACAGTATGCTCATGGTACAGCAGGTGTTCGCGGTGCCCCTACAGTATGCTCATGGTACAGCAGGTGTTTGCGGTGCCCTTACAGTATGCTCATGGTACAGCAGGTGTTCGCGGTGCCCTTACAGTATGCTCATGGTACAGCAGGTGTTCGCGGTGCCCTTACAGTATGCTCATGGTACAGCAGGTGTTCGCGGTGCCCTTACAGTATGTTCATGGTACAGCAGGTGTTCGCGGTGCCCTTACAGTATGCTCATGGTACAGCAGGTGTTTGCGGTGCCCTTACAGTATGCTCATGGTACAGCAGGTGTTTGCGGTGCCCTTACAGTATGCTCATGGTACAGCAGGTGTTTGCGGTGCCCTTACAGTATGCTCATGGTATAGCAGGTCTTAGCGGTGCCCTTACAGTATGCTCATGGTACAGCAGGTGTTCGCGGTGCCCTTACAGTATGCTCATGGTATAGCAGGTCTTAGCGGTGCCCTTACAGTATGCTCATGGTACAGCAGGTGTTTGCGGTGCCCTTACAGTATGCTCATGGTATAGCAGGTCTTAGCGGTGCCCCTTACAGTATGCTCATGGTACAGCAGGTCTTAGCGGTGCCCTTACAGTATGCTCATGGTATAGCAGGTCTTAGCGGTGCCCTTACAGTATGCTCATGGTATAGCAGGTGTTTGCGGTGCCCTTACAGTATGCTCATGGTATAGCAGGTCTTAGCGGTGCCCCTTACAGTATGCTCATGGTACAGCAGGTGTTAACGGTGCCCCTACAGTATGCTCATGGTACAGCAGGTGTTTGCGGTGCCCTTACAGTATGCTCATGGTATAGCAGGTCTTAGCGGTGCCCCTTACAGTATGCTCATGGTACAGCAGGTGTTAACGGTGCCCCTACAGTATGCTCATGGTACAGCAGGTGTTTGCGGTGCCCTTACAGTATGCTCATGGTATAGCAGGTCTTAGCGGTGCCCCTACAGTATGCTCATGGTATAGCAGGTGTTAACGGTGCCCCTACAGTATGCTCATGGTACAGCAGGTGTTTGCGTTGCCCTTACAGTATGCTCATGGTATAGCAGGTCTTAACGGTGCCCTTACAGTATGCTCATGGTATAGCAGGTCTTAACGGTGCCCTTACAGTATGCTCATGGTATAGCAGGTCTTAGCGGTGCCCCTTACAGTATGCTCATGGTACAGCAGGTCTTAGCGGTGCCCTTACAGTATGCTCATGGTATAGCAGGTCTTAGCGGTGCCCTTACAGTATGCTCATGGTATAGCAGGTGTTTGCGGTGCCCTTACAGTATGCTCATGGTATAGCAGGTCTTAGCGGTGCCCCTTACAGTATGCTCATGGTACAGCAGGTGTTAACGGTGCCCCTACAGTATGCTCATGGTACAGCAGGTGTTCGCGGTGCCCTTACAGTATGCTCATGGTATAGCAGGTCTTAGCGGTGCCCTTACAGTATGCTCATGGTACAGCAGGTGTTTGCGGTGCCCTTACAGTATGTTCATGGTACAGCAGGTGTTTGCGGTGCCCTTACAGTATGTTCATGGTACAGCAGGTGTTTGCGGTGCCCTTACAGTATGTTCATGGTACAGCAGGTGTTCGCGGTGCCCTTACAGTATGCTCATGGTACAGCAGGTGTTCGCGGTGCCCTTACAGTATGCTCATGGTACAGCAGGTGTTCGCGGTGCCCCTACAGTATGCTCATGGTACAGCAGGTGTTCGCGGTGCCCTTACAGTATGCTCATGGTATAGCAGGTGTTTGCGGTGCCCTTACAGTATGCTCATGGAACAACAGATTAGATGTGTTTTTTTTGTGTGCAGGTAACCCTTTTATTACTAAACAAATGTGTTATGCCATTTGGTTTTATTTCTATTAAAAACCAAGCATTTGTTTGTCCTGCTCAATGCATTTGCCAAGCAGCCAAGTTAAGAGCCGTGAGACTGCTTTGAAATACATCTTAATCACCAAAACGTTATTAAGTTTGGCAGCATCCCCTTTTTATCTACAGTTGAAGTCTGAAGTTTACATACACCTTAGCCAAATACATTTAAACTCAGTTTTTCACAGTTCCTGACATTTAATCCTAGTAAAAATTCCCTGGTTTAGGTCAGTTAGGGTCACCACTTTATTTTAAGAATGTGAAATGTCAGAATAATAGTAGAGAGAATAATTTATTTCAGCTTTTATTACTTTCATCACATTCCCAGTGGGTCAGAAGTTTACATACACTCAATTAGTATTTGATTGCATTGCTTTTACAAACTAGCTTCCACAAGCTTCCCACAATAAGTTGGGTGAATTTTGGCCCATTCCTCCTGACAGAGCTGGTGTAACTGAGTCAGGTTCGTAGGCCTCCTTGCTCGCACACACTTTTTCAGTTCTGCCCACAAATGTTCTATAGGATTGAGGTCAGGGCTTTGTGATGGCCACTCCAATATCTTGACTTTATTGTCCATTTTGCCACAACTTTGGAAGTATGCTTGGGGTCATTGTCCATTTGGAAGATCCATTTGTGACCAAGCTTTAACTTCCTGACTGAAGTCTTGAGATGTTGCTTCAAAATATCCACATAATTGTCTTTCCTCATGATGCCATCTATTTTGTGAAATGCACCAGTCCCTCCTGCAGCAAAGCACCCCCACAACATGTTGCTGCCACCCCTGTGCTTCACGGTTGGGATGGTGTTCTTTGGCTTGCAAGCCTCTCCCTTTTTCCTCCAAACACAACGATGGTCATTATGGCCAAACACTTCTAGTTTTGTTTCATCAGACCAGAGGACATTTCTCCAAAAAAGTACGATCTTTGTCCCCATGTGCAGTTGCAAACCGTAGTTTGGCTTTTTTATGGCGGTTTTGGAGCAGTAGCTTCTTCCTTGCTGAGTGACCTTTCAGGTTATGTCGATATAGGACTCGTTTTACTGTGGATATAGATAATTTTGTACCTGTTTCCTCCAGCATCTTCACAAAGTCCTTTGCTGTTGTTCTGGGATTGATTTGCACTTTTTCGCACCAAAGTAATTAACAGTAAAATGCCACCAAAAATATTGTTTTGAGTCAGTGTATGTTACACCTCTTCGTTACGGTTCGTTGTTTGTTTCGTTCTTTCTTTGTTGTTCTGTGCGTTTCTAGTAAATAATATGTGGAAACCATATCGTGCTACAGCTTGGTCCGATAATTAGTACGACGAACGTGACAATATCAGTGTGAATGCTATGTTTAACAATATACAGTATTTCCATATTGAAGCCATTTGGCAATTTGGCTTCTTACAATGTGGACTGCAAACATGTTCAACATATTTATGGGATAGATGGGACTAAATACATTTTTTTTGTAATTTTTGTATCTGTAGGCTATTTAACAAACTATGCTATAACGGACTAACACTCAAATAAGAGACTGTAAAATACTCAACTTGAAGCGACCACATTATTTAGCCAAGGAGCACGTTCTGATTGGCCAGTGAGGGATCAAGCCTCAACACACACCCACAACTTGCTCATTCAATTCGCAACACAGCCAGCTACTGTGCCCATAATTCCAGTTGTGAAAAATAGCACAAAAAAATACATTCTGACACCCCCCCCCCCCCCCCCCCCCCGAACCTATAGTGATACTGCCAGCGCTTAGATTTACAATTGCGTTAGGTCTTGTTAAAAAATAGAGTCCGTTGTATGCCACTCAAATGACACCCTATACCCTATTAAGTCCACTTCTTTCGTAGCGCACTATGTAGGGAATAGTGTACCGTTTAGAACACAGCCGTTCCTTTTTAGCTCCTAGTGAAGCAACAGGGGGCCTCGGTGATGTCATAATGTCAAATCAATGAAGAGAAGTAGATGTCCATTGAGGGCTGGACATCCTAATGATGGAAGTAAGCACTTATAAAGGCACGTGTTAAAAAAAGAGACGAGAACGAACACTAGAACAAAAAAGGGAGTAATTTTAAGTTATGAATAAAAAGACACCTGTTAATTGAAATGCATTCCAGGTGCCGCATGAAGCTGGTTGAGAGAATGCCAAGAGTGTGCAAAGCTGTCATTGAGGCAAAGTTTGGCTACTTTGAAGAATCTAAAATATATTTTGATTTGTTTAACACCTTTTTGGTTACTACATCATTCCATATTTGTTATTTCATAGTTTTGATGTCTTCACTATTATTCTACAATGTAGCAAATAGTAAAAAAAAATAAAGAAAAACCCTGGAATGACTAGTTGTGTCCAAACTTTTGACTGGTACTGAATGTCAAAGCACTGTGTAACGACGAGCTGACGGACTTGTGATCAGAGTCTGAGGACGGATAACAACTCAATGAAAAGAAGTTACATGTCATTCTAAGGTGCTGTGTTCTCTGCAGACGAGATTCTGCAGATCGGTGACAGGTTGTCGAAGGTCCCCTGTAGGTTCCTAGGCGTCGACAGTCTGCGATCCTAATAGACATTCCACTAGGGCCCTAATAGCTACCAACAGCTCCTAGAGATCCAGTGTGGCTCAGTCGACAAATCAAACCAAATTGTATTTGTCACAGGCGCTTGAAGACAACAGGTGTAGAACCTCACAGTGAAAATGTCCTTCTGACCAACAATGTAGTTTTAAGATAATACTGATAATAATAATAGTAACCGTGTGGTGTCAGCGATGCCAGTGTCATCGTGGCTTTGGTTCCCACTGGGGTCACGTACAATTAAATATATGCACTCAGGGTACTGAACGTGGGTTTGGCTCGGGGTACTGAACGTGGGTTTGGCTCGGTGTACTGAACGTGGGTTTGGCTCGATGTACTGAACGTGGGTTTGGTTCGGTGTACTGAATGTGGGTTTGGCTCGGTGTACTGAATGTGGGTTTGGCTCGGTGTACTGAATGTGGGTTTGGCTCGGTGTACTGAACGTGGGTTTGGCTCGGGGTACTGAATGTGGGTTTGGCTCGGTGTACTGAACGTGGGTTTGGCTCAGTGTACTGAACGTGGGTTTGGTTCGGTGTACTGAACGTGGGTTTGGCTCAGTGTACCCTCTGGACACGCTCTCATGTACCCTCTGGACACGCCCTAATTTACCCTCTGGACGCGCCCTAATTTACCCTCTGGACACGCCCTCATTTACACTCTGGACACGCCCTCATTTACCCTCGGGACACGCCCTCATTTACCCTCTGGACACGCCCTAATTTACCCTCTGGACACGCCCTCATTTACACTCTGGACACGCCCTAATTTACCCTCTGGGCACGCCCTCATTTACCCTCTGGACACGCCCTAATTCACAGTCCACCCTCGTCCTTTTCTTTAGGGATACATTATAATGTTAGAGTGAGGCTGGAGTAGAGTTGTGGTTTTCATTGAGCCTCCTCATCATCAGCCCCATCCCCTCGACGTCCTCTGGGTCTATAGGGGCCAGGGCTGGTCCTGGACTTCCTTCCCCAGCTTCGGGGCATCTTCCTGGGCCTGGGGTCCCCCTGGTGTATAAGGCGCCGTGGAGGTCCAGGTTGACACAGAAGGAGCCCGGCAGCAGCTGCCTCTGGTACTGGTCCAGACGACTGATAACATCCAGGACAGAGGAGCTGCCTCCACTCGCCCAGCTAGGGAGCAGTCTGGCAGGGTTGAGTTGGGCAGGCAGGGACTGGCAGTGACGCAGCTCCAACTGATAGTAACAGCTGAAGAGAGACAGTCATTAGATGAGAAATAATGAGAAATGAGGACTTGAAGTGAGAATGTGGGAGAACCACCAGTAGAGAAAGACATTCATCTCAGACGATGCTGAAGAAAGAGTTCTGGTTGTTTTTTTGTGTGAAAAATCAATACAAATTTGATCTTTTTTTTTATTTTTACAAACAGTAAGTGAGAATGTTTGTCTATCTGTCCCTGTCTCTGTCTGTTTCTGTCTGTCTATGTGTCTGTATCTGTGTGTCTGTCTGTCTGTCTGTCTGTCTGTCTGTCTGTCTGTTTCTTTCTTTCTTTCTTTCTTTCTTTCTTTCTTTCTTTCTTTCTTTCTTTCTTTCTTTCTTTCTGTCTGTCTGTCTGTCTGTCTGTCTGTCTGTCTGTCTGTCTGTCTGTCTGTCTGTGTGTCTGTTTCTGTCTGTTTGTTTGTGTGTCTGTTTCTGTCTGTCTGTCTGTCTGTCTGTCTGTCTGTCTGTCTGTCTGTCTGTCTGTCTGTCTGTCTGTCTGTCTGTCTGTCTGTTTCTCTCTGTTTGTTTGTGTGTCTGTATCCCTACTTACTTTGCAGAGACGTGGTTGGAGACAGTCTTGGTGGCCCGGCTCACAGCACACTGCAACACCTTAACGACCTGCTCCCTGATCCAACCCACATCCTCATGAACATCAGGCAGCCACTCTAACAGTCTGGCAGAAGAGACAGCCATTAGTCATATATAATAATATAGTCACTCTAACAGTCTGGCAGAAGAGACAGGCCATTAGTCATATATAATAATATAGTCACTCTAACAGGAGAGACAGGCCATTAGTCATATATAATAATATAGTCACTCTAATAGAAGAGACAGGCCATTAGTCATATATAATAATATAGTCACTCTAACAGAAGAGACAGGCCATTAGTCATATATAATAATATAGTCACTCTAACAGGAGAGACAGGCCATTAGTCATATATAATAATATAGTCACTCTAACAGTCTGACAGGAGAGACAGGCCATTAGTCATATATAATACTATAGTCACTCTAACAGGAGAGACAGGCCATTAGTCATATATAATAATATAGTCACTCTAACAGAAGAGACAGGCCATTAGTCATATATAATACTATAGTCACTCTAACAGTCTGACAGGAGAGACAGGCCATTAGTCATATATAATAATATAGTCACTCTAACAGGAGAGACAGGCCATTAGTCATATATAATACTATAGTCACTCTAACAGAAGAGACAGGCCATTAGTCATATATAATAATATAATCACTCTAACAGTCTGACAGGAGAGACAGGCCATTAGTCATATATAATAATATAGTCACTCTAACAGTCTGACAGGAGAGACAGGCCATTAGTCATATATAATAATATAGTCACTCTAACAGGAGAGACAGGCCATTAGTCATATATAATAATATAGTCACTCTAACAGAAGAGACAGGCCATTAGTCATATATAATAATATAGTCACTCTAACAGTCTGACAGGAGAGACAGGCCATTAGTCATATATAATAATATAGTCACTCTAACAGAAGAGACAGGCCATTAGTCATATATAATAATATAGTCACTCTAACAGAAGAGACAGGCCATTAGTCATATATAATAATATAGTCACTCTAACAGTCTGACAGGAGAGACAGGCCATTAGTCATATATAATAATATAGTCACTCTAACAGGAGAGACAGGCCATTAGTCATATATAATAATATAGTCACTCTAACAGTCTGACAGGAGAGACAGGCCATTAGTCATATATATTAATATAGTCACTCTAACAGAAGAGAAAGGCCATTAGTCATATATAATAATATAGTCACTCTAACAGGAGAGACAGGCCATTAGTCATATATATTAATATAGTCACTCTAACAGAAGAGAAAGGCCATTAGTCATATATAATAATATAGTCACTCTAACAGTCTGACAGGAGAGACAGGCTATTAGTCATATATATTAATATAGTCACTCTAACAGAAGAGACAGGCCATTAGTCATATATAATAATATAGTCACTCTAACAGTCTGACTGAAGAGAAAGGCCATTAGTCATATATAATAATATAGTCACTCTAACAGAAGAGACAGGCCATTAGTCATATATAATAATATAGTCACTCTAACAGAAGAGACAGGCCATTAGTCATATATAATAATATAGTCACTCTAACAGGAGAGACAGGCCATTAGTCATATATAATAATATAGTCACTCTAACAGAAGAGACAGGCCATTAGTCATATATAATAATATAGTCACTCTAACAGTCTGACAGGAGAGACAGGCCATTAGTCATATATAATAATATAGTCACTCTAACAGAAGAGACAGGCCATTAGTCATATATAATAATATAGTCACTCTAACAGAAGAGACAGGCCATTAGTCATATATAATAATATAGTCACTCTAACAGAAGAGACAGGCCATTAGTCATATATAATAATATAGTCACTCTAACAGAAGAGACAGGCCATTAGTCAAATATAATAATATAGTCACTCTAACAGAAGAGACAGGCCATTAGTCATATATAATAATATAGTCACTCTAACAGAAGAGACAGGCCATAAGTCATATATAATAATATAGTCACTCTAACAGAAGAGACAGGCCATTAGTCATATATAATAATATAGTCACTCTAACAGAAGAGACAGGCCATTAGTCATATATAATAATATAGTCACTCTAACAGAAGAGACAGGCCATTAGTCATATATAATAATATAGTCACTCTAACAGAAGAGACAGGCCATTAGTCATATATAATAATATAGTCACTCTAACAGAAGAGACAGGCCATTAGTCATATATAATAATATAGTCACTCTAACAGTCTGACAGGAGAGACAGGCCATTAGTCATATATAATAATATAGTCACTCTAACAGAAGAGACAGGCCATTAGTCATATATAATAATATAGTCACTCTAACAGGAGAGACAGGCCATTAGTCATATATAATAATATAGTCACTCTAACAGTCTGACAGGAGAGACAGGCCATTAGTCATATATAATAATAAAGTCACTCTAACAGAAGAGACAGGCCATTAGTCATATATATTAATATAGTCACTCTAACAGAAGAGACAGGCCATTAGTCATATATAATAATATAGTCACTCTAACAGGAGAGACAGGCCATTAGTCATATATAATAATATAGTCACTCTAACAGGAGAGACAGGCCATTAGTCATATATAATAATATAGTCACTCTAATAGAAGAGACAGGCCATTAGTCATATATAATAATATAGTCACTCTAACAGTCTGACAGGAGAGACAGGCCATTAGTCATATATAATAATATAGTCACTCTAACAGAAGAGACAGGCCATTAGTCATATATAATAATATAGTCACTCTAACAGGAGAGACAGGCCATTAGTCATATATAATAATATAGTCACTCTAACAGTCTGACAGGAGAGACAGGCCATTAGTCATATATAATAATATAGTCACTCTAACAGTCTGACTGAAGAGACAGGCCATTTGTCATATATAATAATATAGTCACTCTAACAGAAGAGACAGGCCATTAGTCATATATAATAATATAGTCACTCTAACAGTCTGACAGGAGAGACAGGCCATTAGTCATATATAATAATATAGTCACTCTAACAGGAGAGACAGGCCATTAGTCATATATAATAATATAGTCACTCTAACAGTCTGACAGGAGAGACAGGCCATTAGTCATATATAATAATATAGTCACTCTAACAGAAGAGACAGGCCATTAGTCATATATAATAATATAGTCACTCTAACAGAAGAGACAGGCCATTAGTCATATATAATAATATAGTCACTCTAACAGTCTGACAGGAGAGACAGGCCATTAGTCATATATAATAATATAGTCACTCTAACAGGAGAGACAGGCCATTAGTCATATATAATAATATAGTCACTCTAACAGTCTGACAGGAGAGACAGGCCATTAGTCATATATAATAATAAAGTCACTCTAACAGAAGAGACGGGCCTTTAGTCATATATAATAATATAGTCACTCTAACAGTCTGACAGGAGAGACAGGCCATTAGTCATATATAATAATAAAGTCACTCTAACAGAAGAGACAGGCCATTAGTCATATATATTAATATAGTCACTCTAACAGAAGAGAAAGGCCATTAGTCATATATAATAATATAGTCACTCTAACAGTCTGACAGGAGAGACAGGCTATTAGTCATATATATTAATATAGTCACTCTAACAGAAGAGACAGGCCATTAGTCATATATAATAATATAGTCACTCTAACAGTCTGACTGAAGAGAAAGGCCATTAGTCATATATAATAATATAGTCACTCTAACAGAAGAGACAGGCCATTAGTCATATATAATAATATAGTCACTCTAACAGAAGAGACAGGCCATTAGTCATATATAATAATATAGTCACTCTAACAGGAGAGACAGGCCATTAGTCATATATAATAATATAGTCACTCTAACAGAAGAGACAGGCCATTAGTCATATATAATAATATAGTCACTCTAACAGTCTGACAGGAGAGACAGGCCATTAGTCATATATAATAATATAGTCACTCTAACAGAAGAGACAGGCCATTAGTCATATATAATAATATAGTCACTCTAACAGAAGAGACAGGCCATTAGTCATATATAATAATATAGTCACTCTAACAGAAGAGACAGGCCATTAGTCATATATAATAATATAGTCACTCTAACAGAAGAGACAGTCCGTTAGTCATATATAATAATATAGTCACTCTAACAGAAGAGACAGGCCATTAGTCATATATAATAATATAGTCACTCTAACAGAAGAGACAGGCCATTAGTCATATATAATAATATAGTCACTCTAACAGAAGAGACAGGCCATTAGTCATATATAATAATATAGTCACTCTAACAGAAGAGACAGGCCATTAGTCATATATAATAATATAGTCACTCTAACAGAAGAGACAGGCCATTAGTCATATATAATAATATAGTCACTCTAACAGAAGAGACAGGCCATTAGTCAAATATAATAATATAGTCACTCTAACAGAAGAGACAGGCCATTAGTCATATATAATAATATAGTCACTCTAACAGAAGAGAAAGGCCATAAGTCATATATAATAATATAGTCACTCTAACAGAAGAGACAGGCCATTAGTCATATATAATAATATAGTCACTCTAACAGAAGAGACAGGCCATTAGTCATATATAATAATATAGTCACTCTAACAGAAGAGACAGGCCATTAGTCATATATAATAATATAGTCACTCTAACAGAAGAGACAGGCCATTAGTCATATATAATAATATAGTCACTCTAACAGAAGAGACAGGCCATTAGTCATATATAATAATATAGTCACTCTAACAGTCTGACAGAAGAGACAGGCCATTAGTCATATATAATAATATAGTCACTCTAATAGAAGAGACAGGCCATTAGTCATATATAATAATATAGTCACTCTAACAGTCTGACAGGAGAGACAGGCCATTAGTCATATATAATAATATAGTCACTCTAACAGAAGAGACAGGCCATTAGTCATATATAATAATATAGTCACTCTAACAGGAGAGACAGGCCATTAGTCATATATAATAATATAGTCACTCTAACAGTCTGACAGAAGAGACAGGCCATTAGTCATATATAATAATATAGTCACTCTAATAGAAGAGACAGGCCATTAGTCATATATAATAATATAGTCACTCTAACAGTCTGACAGGAGAGACAGGCCATTAGTCATATATAATAATATAGTCACTCTAACAGAAGAGACAGGCCATTAGTCATATATAATAATATAGTCACTCTAACAGGAGAGACAGGCCATTAGTCATATATAATAATATAGTCACTCTAACAGTCTGACAGAAGAGACAGGCCATTAGTCATATATAATAATATAGTCACTCTAACAGGAGAGACAGGCCATTAGTCATATATAATAATATAGTCACTCTAATAGAAGAGACAGGCCATTAGTCATATATAATAATATAGTCACTCTAACAGAAGAGACAGGCCATTAGTCATATATAATACTATAGTCACTCTAACAGGAGAGACAGGCCATTAGTCATATGTAATAATATAGTCACTCTAACAGAAGAGACAGGCCATTAGTCATATATAATACTATAGTCACTCTAACAGTCTGACAGGAGAGACAGGCCATTAGTCATATATAATAATATAGTCACTCTAACAGGAGAGACAGGCCATTAGTCATATATAATACTATAGTCACTCTAACAGAAGAGACAGGCCATTAGTCATATATAATAATATAGTCACTCTAACAGTCTGACAGGAGAGACAGGCCATTAGTCATATATAATAATATAGTCACTCTAACAGTCTGACTGAAGAGACAGGCCATTAGTCATATATAATAATATAGTCACTCTAACAGTCTGACAGGAGAGACAGGCCATTAGTCATATATAATAATATAGTCACTCTAACAGTCTGACTGAAGAGACAGGCCATTAGTCATATATAATAATATAGTCACTCTAACAGAAGAGACAGGCCATTAGTCATATATAATAATATAGTCACTCTAACAGAAGAGACAGGCCATTAGTCATATATAATAATATAGTCACTCTAACAGAAGAGACAGGCCATTAGTCATATATGATAATATAGTCACTCTAACAGTCTGACAGAAGAGACAGGCCATTAGTCATATATAATAATATAGTCACTCTAACAGAAGAGACAGGCCATTAGTCATATATAATAATATAGTCACTCTAACAGAAGAGACAGGCCATTAGTCATATATAATAATATAGTCACTCTAACAGGAGAGACAGGCCATTAGTCATATATAATAATATAGTCACTCTAACAGTCTGACAGAAGAGACAGGCCATTAGTCATATATAATAATATAGTCACTCTAACAGGAGAGACAGGCCATTAGTCATATATAATAATATAGTCACTCTAATAGAAGAGACAGGCCATTAGTCATATATAATAATATAGTCACTCTAACAGAAGAGACAGGCCATTAGTCATATATAATACTATAGTCACTCTAACAGGAGAGACAGGCCATTAGTCATATGTAATAATATAGTCACTCTAACAGAAGAGACAGGCCATTAGTCATATATAATACTATAGTCACTCTAACAGTCTGACAGGAGAGACAGGCCATTAGTCATATATAATAATATAGTCACTCTAACAGGAGAGACAGGCCATTAGTCATATATAATACTATAGTCACTCTAACAGAAGAGACAGGCCATTAGTCATATATAATAATATAGTCACTCTAACAGTCTGACAGGAGAGACAGGCCATTAGTCATATATAATAATATAGTCACTCTAACAGTCTGACAGGAGAGACAGGCCATTAGTCATATATAATAATATAGTCACTCTAACAGTCTGACTGAAGAGACAGGCCATTAGTCATATATAATAATATAGTCACTCTAACAGAAGAGATAGGCCATTAGTCATATATAATAATATAGTCACTCTAACAGAAGAGACAGGCCATTAGTCATATATAATAATATAGTCACTCTAACAGAAGAGACAGGCCATTAGTCATATATGATAATATAGTCACTCTAACAGTCTGACAGAAGAGACAGGCCATTAGTCATATATAATAATATAGTCACTCTAACAGAAGAGACAGGCCATTAGTCATATATAATAATATAGTCACTCTAACAGTCTGACAGGAGAGACAGGCCATTAGTCATATATAATAATATAGTCACTCTAACAGGAGAGACAGGCCATTAGTCATATATAATAATATAGTCACTCTAACAGTCTGACAGGAGAGACAGGCCATTAGTCATATATAATAATATAGTCACTCTAACAGTCTGACAGGAGAGACAGGCCATTAGTCATATATAATAATATAGTCACTCTAACAGAAGAGACAGGCCATTAGTCATATATAATAATATAGTCACTCTAACAGTCTGACTGAAGAGACAGGCCATTAGTCATATATAATAATATAGTCACTCTAACAGAAGAGACAGGCCATTAGTCATATATAATAATATAGTCACTCTAACAGAAGAGACAGGCCATTAGTCATATATAATAATATAGTCACTCTAACAGTCTGACAGAAGAGACAGGCCATTAGTCATATATAATAATATAGTCACTCTAACAGTCTGACAGGAGAGACAGGCCATTAGTCATATATAATAATATAGTCACTCTAACAGAAGAGACAGGCCATTAGTCATATATAATAATATAGTCACTCTAACAGAAGAGACAGGCCATTAGTCATATATAATAATATAGTCACTCTAACAGAAGAGACAGGCCATTAGTCATATATAATAATATAGTCACTCTAACAGAAGAGACAGGCCATTAGTCATATATAATAATATAGTCACTCTAACAGTCTGACAGGAGAGACAGGCCATTAGTCATATATAATAATATAGTCACTCTAACAGGAGAGACAGGCCATTAGTCATATATAATAATATAGTCACTCTAACAGAAGAGACAGGCCATTAGTCATATATAAAAATATAGTCACTCTAACAGTCTGACTGAAGAGACAGGCCATTAGTCATATATAATAATATAGTCACTCTAACAGAAGAGACAGGCCATTAGTCATATATAATAATATAGTCACTCTAGTCTTACCTAACAGTCATAGACAGAGCAGACTCCAGGGTATAGGGTCTAGTCTTACCTAACAGTCATAGACAGAGCAGACTCCAGGGGAGGGTATAGGGTCTAGTCTTACCTAACAGTCATAGAAAGAGCAGACTCCAGGGGAGGGTATAGGGTCTAGTCCTACCTAACAGTCATAGACAGAGCAGACTCCAGGGAAGGGTGTAGGGTCTAGTCTTACCTAACAGTCATAGACAGAGCAGACTCCAGGGGAGGGTGTAGAGTCTAGTCTTACCTAACAGTCATAGACAGAGCAGACTCCAGGGGAGGGTATAGGGTCTAGTCTTACCTAACAGTCATAGACAGAGCAGACTCCAGGGGAGGGTATAGGGTCTAGCCCTACCTAACAGTCATAGACAGAGCAGACTCCAGGGTATAGGGTCTAGTCTTACCTAACAGTCATAGACAGAGCAGACTCCAGGGGAGGGTGTAGAGTCTAGTCTTACCTAACAGTCATAGACAGAGCAGACTCCAGGGGAGGGTGTAGAGTCTAGACTTTCCTAACAGTCATAGACAGAGCAGACTCCAGGGGAGGGTGTAGGGTCTAGTCTTACCTAACAGTCATAGACAGAGCAGACTCCAGGGTTGGGTATAGGGTCTAGTCTTACCTAACAGTCATAGACAGAGCAGACTCCAGGGGAGGGTATAGGGTCTAGTCTTACCTAACAGTCATAGACAGAGCAGACTCCAGGGGAGGGTATAGGGTCTAGTCTTACCTAACAGTCATAGACAGAGCAGACTCCAGGGGAGGGTGTAGAGTCTAGTCTTACCTAACAGTCATAGACAGAGCAGACTCCAGGGGAGGGTGTAGAGTCTAGACTTTCCTAACAGTCATAGACAGAGCAGACTCCAGGGGAGGGTGTAGGGTCTAGTCTTACCTAACAGTCATAGACAGAGCAGACTCCAGGGGAGGGTATAGGGTCTAGTCTTACCTAACAGTCATAGACAGAGCAGACTCCAGGGGAGGGTATAGGGTCTAGTCTTACCTAACAGTCATAGACAGAGCAGACTCCAGGGGAGGGTATAGGGTCTAGTCTTACCTAACAGTCATAGACAGAGCAGACTCCAGGGGAGGGTGTAGAGTCTAGTCTTACCTAACAGTCATAGACAGAGCAGACTCCAGGGGAGGGTGTAGGGTCAAGTCTTACCTAACAGTCATAGACAGAGCAGACTCCAGGGGAGGGTATAGGGTCTAGTCTTACCTAACAGTCATAGACAGAGCAGACTCCAGGGGAGGGTATAGGGTCTAGTCTTACCTAACAGTCATAGACAGAGCAGACTCCAGGGGAGGGTGTAGGGTCAAGTCTTACCTAACAGTCATAGACAGAGCAGACTCCAGGGGAGGGTATAGGGTCTAGTCCTACCTAACAGTCATAGACAGAGCAGACTCCAGGGGAGGGTGTAGGGTCTAGTCTTACCTAACAGTCATAGACAGAGCAGACTCCAGGGGAGGGTATAGGGTCTAGTCCTACCTAACAGTCATAGACAGAGCAGACTCCAGGGTATAGGGTCTAGTCCTACCTAACAGTCATAGACAGAGCAGACTCCAGGGGAGGGTATAGGGTCTAGTCCTACCTAACAGTCATAGACAGAGCAGACTCCAGGGTATAGGGTCTAGTCCTACCTAACAGTCATAGACAGAGCAGACTCCAGGGGAGGGTATAGGGTCTAGTCTTACCTAACAGTCATAGACAGAGCAGACTCCAGGGGAGGGTATAGGGTCTAGTCTTACCTAACAGTCATAGACAGAGCAGACTCCAGGGGAGGGTATAGGGTCTAGTCTTACCTAACAGTCATAGACAGAGCAGACTCCAGGGGAGGGTATAGGGTCTAGTCTTACCTAACAGTCATAGACAGAGCAGACTCCAGGGGAGGGTATAGGGTCTAGTCTTACCTAACAGTCATAGACAGAGCAGACTCCAGGGGAGGGTATAGGGTCTAGTCTTCCCTAACAGTCATAGACAGAGCAGACTCCAGGGGAGGGTATAGGGTCTAGTCTTACCTAACAGTCATAGACAGATCAGACTCCAGGGGAGGGTATAGGGTCTAGTCCTACCTAACAGTCATAGACAGAGCAGACTCCAGGGGAGGGTGTAGGGTCTAGTCTTACCTAACAGTCATAGACAGAGCAGACTCCAGGGGAGGGTATAGGGTCTAGTCCTACCTAACAGTCATAGACAGAGCAGACTCCAGGGTATAGGGTCTAGTCTTACCTAACAGTCATAGACAGAGCAGACTCCAGGGGAAAGGTGTATGGAAGCATCATAGCCGTCGCCATCCTGACTGGCAGCAGGTTGCTTAGCGACTGGCCCAGACTGTATCTCTCCTTGCAGGCTTCCACCAGAGCTATAGAGAGAGACAGAGAGAACAACTTTCTACAGTCATAGTAGACTACAATACACGACAACACATACAGAGGGAGACAGAGAGGAGAGAGAACAACTTACTACAGTCATAGTAGACTACAATACACGACAACACATACAGAGGGAGACAGAGAGGAGAGAGAACAACTCACTACAGTCATATAGACACAATATACCACAACACATACAGACAGAGAGAACAACTCACTCCAGACTGGCTGACTGACTGGCTGGCTGGCTGGCTGGCTGGCTGGCTGACTGGCTGGCTGACTGGCTGGCTGGCTGGCTGACTTGCTGGGTGGCTGACTCACTCACATTTCCCATGGCAGACAATAGTTGAAGCAAGGCCAGGTTACCCAGTGGATCCCCTAACCTAGCAAGGCCAGGGTAACACAGTGGATCCCCTAACCTAGCAAGGCCAGGGTAACACAGTGGATCCCCTAACCTAGCAAGGCCAGGGTAACACAGTGGATCCCCTAACCTAGCAAGGCCAGGGTAACACAGTGGATCCCCTAACCTAGCAAGGCCAGGGTAACACAGTGGATCCCCTAACCTAGCAAGGCCAGGTTACCCAGTGGATCCCCTAACCTAGCAAGGCCAGGGTAACACAGTGCATCCCCTAACCTAGCAAGGCCAGGGTAACACAGTGGATCCCCTAACCTAGCAAGGCCAGGGTAACACAGTGGATCCCCTAACCTAGCAAGGCCAGGGTTACCCAGTGGATCCCCTAACCTAGCAAGGCCAGGGTAACACAGTGGATCCCCTAACCTAGCAAGGCCAGGGTAACACAGTGCATCCCCTAACCTAGCAAGGCCAGGGTAACACAGTGGATCCCCTAACCTAGCAAGGCCAGGGTAACACAGTGGATCCCCTAACCTAGCAAGGCCAGGGTAACACAGTGGATCCCCTAACCTAGCAAGGCCAGGGTAACACAGTGGATCCCCTAACCTAGCAAGGCCAGGTTACCCAGTTGATCCCCTAACCTAGCAAGGCCAGGGTTACCCAGTGGATCCCCTAACCTAGCAAGGCCAGGGTAACACAGTGGATCCCCTAACCTAGCAAGGCCAGGGTAACACAGTGGATCCCCTATCCTAGAGCTACAACTATAGTAGAAACAAGAGCAGGAGATCTGATCTGGCCAGCTTCTTCTCTACACCAGTCTCTGGTTGGTTGGATATTCTTCAGTAGTCTAGGGCTTTTCTGAGACTTGCTCTGGAGACTGGTCTAGAGAAAGGCCTTGTGCTGAGGAGTTGCCATCTCCCCTGACAACAATACATCACTAAAATGTAGCTGTGTTTGTGTTTTTTGATCAATTTTTCTGTTTTCCTCTCTTTATAGCTTGTACACTGTCCTTGTTCTTTATTGAAAGGCGTTTAAATACAATGTATTATGAATCTGATGTATTATTTTGGTGCATCCTACCTTTGTGTAGTCTGGGTGGCAGGTGCTCGAAGATATGATCCTCGATGTTGGATTTGGACTCGGCGGGGGCCACCACGGACTCTTTCTCAATGGGTCTGATCTCGTTCTGTACCAGCCGCTCCTCGTGTTCTTCATCGTCATCATCATCATCATCATCCTCGATGACGTCATCTTCCTCACCGTCGGCTATTAGAGGTCTGTGGGGTCCTTGGGGATTCAACAGTCCTGAAACATAAACACACGTAATAATATAACTACTCTATACCAAGCCTGATCTAGTATAGTCATATCTATACCAAGCCTGATCTAGTATAGTCATATCTATACCAAGCCTGATCTAGTATAGTCATATCTATACCAAGCCTGATATAGTATAGTCATATCTATACCAAGCCTGATCTAGTATAGTCATATAACTACTCTATACCAAGCCTGATCTAGTATAGTCATATCTATACCAAGCCTGATCTAGTATAGTCATATCTATACCAAGCCTGATCTAGTATATAGTCATATAACTACTCTATACCAAGCCTGATCTAGTATAGTCATATCTATACCAAGCCTGATCTAGTATAGTGATATAACTACTCTATACCAAGCCTGATCTAGTATAGTCATATAACTACTCTATACCAAGCCTGATCTAGTATAGTCATATAACTACTCTATACCAAGCCTGATCTAGTATATAATAATAGAACTACTCTATACCAAGCCTGATCTAGTATATAATAATAGAGCTACTCTATACCAAGCCTGATCTAGTATAGAGTTATATAACTACTCTATACCAAGCCTGATCTAGTATAGAGTTATATAACTACTCTATACCAAGCCTGATCTAGTGTAGAGTTATATAACTACTCTATACCAAGCCTGATCTAGTATAGTCATATCTATACCAAGCCTGATCTAGTATAGTCATATCTATACCAAGCCTGATCTAGTATATAGTCATATAACTACTCTATACCAAGCCTGATCTAGTATAGTCATATCTATACCAAGCCTGATCTAGTATAGTGATATAACTACTCTATACCAAGCCTGATCTAGTATAGTCATATAACTACTCTATACCAAGCCTGATCTAGTATAGTCATATAACTACTCTATACCAAGCCTGATCTAGTATAGAGTTATATAACTACTCTATACCAAGCCTGATCTAGTATATAATAATAGAACTACTCTATACCAAGCCTGATCTAGTATAGAGTTATATAACTACTCTATACCAAGCCTGATCTAGTATAGAGTTATATAACTACTCTATACCAAGCCTGATCTAGTGTAGAGTTATATAACTACTCTATATCAAGCCTGATCTAGTATATAATAATTTAACTACTCTATACCAAGCCTGATCTAGTATTGAGTTATATAACAAACTCTATACCAAGCCTGATCTAGTATAGAGTTATATAACTACTCTATACCAAGCCTGATCTAGTGTAGAGTTATATAACTACTCTATATCAAGCCTGATCTAGTATATAATAATTTAACTACTCTATACCAAGCCTGATCTAGTATATAATAATTTAACTACTCTATACCAAGCCTGATCTAGTATAGAGTTATATAACTACTCTATACCAAGCCTAATCTAGTATAGAGTTATATAACTACTCTATACCAAGCCTGATCTAGTATTGAGTTATATAACAAACTCTATACCAAGCCTGATCTAGTATAGAGTTATATAACTACTCTATACCAAGCCTGATCTAGTGTAGAGTTATATAACTACTCTATATCAAGCCTGATCTAGTATATAATAATTTAACTACTCTATACCAAGCCTAATCTAGTATAGAGTTATATAACTACTCTATACCAAGCCTGATCTAGTATTGAGTTATATAACAAACTCTATACCAAGCCTGATCTAGTATAGAGTTATATAACTACTCTATACCAAGCGTGATCTAGTATATAATAATAGAGCTACTCTATACCAAGCGTGATCTAGTATATAATAATAGAGCTACTCTATACCAAGTGTGATCTAGTATATAATAATAGAGCTACTCTATACCAAGCGTGATCTAGTATATAATAATAGAGCTACTCTATACCAAGCATGATCTAGTATATAATAATAGAGCTAATATAAAGGTGTCTTACCGTTCTTCTTCAGAAAGTGAAGAGCATCTTTGTACCCCTGTTTACACATGGCCTTCATAACCTGAAAAAACACAGATAAACAGACACATTAGATATCTTCCCACAGACAGTTTAGATATCTTCCCACAGACAGTTTAGATATCTTCCCACAGACAGTTTAGATATCTTCCCACAGACAGTTGAGATATCTTCCCACAGACAGTTTAGATATCTTCCCACAGACAGTTTAGATATCTTCCCACAGACAGTTTAGATATCTTCCCACAGACAGTTTAGATATCTTCCCAAAGACAGTTTAGATATCTCCCCACACGCGTGTGCGTGCGTGTGTGTGTACCTGTGGCTCAGGGGGAAACAGAGCTTTGGACACTCTGTAGAGGTTGGTGAGTGTGTGTGTGCGTGCGTGTGCGTGTGTGTGTGTGTACCTGTGGCTCAGGGGGAAACAGAGCTTTGGACACTCTGTAGAGGTTGGTGAGTGTAAACTGGATGGAGGTGTTGGTGAATCGTAGTTCATGCATGTTGGTGGATCGGTCTCTAGGGCAGATGTCACTCTCTCCAGAGAACGGAGACACAGTGATGGTGTTCTTCAGCTCATACTGAGGCAGATTATCACTGATACCACCGTCCACGTAACGCTGGAGGGGGAGGAGGGAGGGAGGGGAAAGAGTGGGAGGGAAGGAGAGAGAGAGGAGGGAAGGAGAATAGGGAGGGAGGGAGGGAGGGAGGGAGGGAGGGAGGGAGGGAGGAGAGAGAGAGAGAGAGAGAGAGAGAGAGAGAGAGAGAGCGAGAGAGAGAGAGAGGAGAAAGAGAGGGAGGGAAGGAGGGAGAGAGTAGAAAGAGAGGGAGAGAAAGAGTGGGAGGGAAGGAGAGAGAGAGGAGGGAAGGAGAATAGGGAGAGAGGGAGGGAGGGATGAGAGAGAGAGAGAGAGAGAGAGAGAGAGAGAGAGAGAGGGGGAGGGAAGGCGAGAGAGAGGGAGAGAGAGAGTTAGACACAGAGAGATAACTAAATACCAACGATTTTAAGTCAGTGAGACAATATATTATAAGCTTTATAACGTCACAGTATAAAGACTAGCGCAAGTTCTCAAGCATCATCTTGGCTTTAAGTAAATACCCTGTAGGGTAGAAGTGTGAAAACTGGCAGGGGGGCATGGGATGTGTTATATAGTGACGTCTCGTCCAGTGTCCAGACATTCAGAGGACAGGAGAGGACAACCTTGAGAGAGTTGGCGTGTCTCAATAATAGATCATAGAAAAGCCCTGTACAAAGAAAAGCCCTGTCCGGTCCAAGAGAAGCCCTGTACCAAACAGAGATATGGTCCGGTCCTAGGAAAGCCCTGTACCAAACAGAGGCATGGTCCGATCCTAGGAAAGCCCTGTACCAAACAGAGACATGGTCCGATCCTAGGAAAGCCCTGTACCAAACAGAGACATGGTCCGATCCTAGGAAAGCCCTGTACCAAACAGAGACATGGTCCGATCCTAGGAAAGCCCTGTACCAAACAGAGACATGGTCCGATCCTAGGAAAGCCCTGTACCAAACAGAGAGATGGTCCGGTCCTAGAGAAGCCCTGTACCAAACAGAGACATGGTCCGGTCCTAGGAAAGCCCTGTACCAAACAGAGGCATGGTCCGGTCCTAGGAAAGCCCTGTACCAAACAGAGGCATGGTCCGGTCCTAGGAAAGCCCTGTACCAAACTGAGACATGGTCCGGTCCTAGGAAAGCCCTGTACCAAACAGAGACATGGTCCGGTCCTAGAAAAGCCCTGTACCAAACAGAGACATGGTCCGGTCCTAGAGAAGCCCTGTACCAAACTGAGACATGGTCCGGTCCTAGAGAAGCCCTGTACCAAACAGAGAGATGGTCCGGTCCTAGAGAAGCCCTGTACCAAACTGAGACATGGTCCGGTTCTAGAAAAGCCCTGTACCAAACAGAGACAATACTATCTTCCACTCATGACGTCTAATTCTGAACTAATGTGAACTCCAATACATATGGGTACTTACCTTGTCATATAAACCTGTTATACGCTACTTGTCTCTCTCACCCAGAGAGAGAAAGGGAGAGAGGGAGAGAGAGAGACAGAGACAGAGAGAGAGAAGGGGGGGGATAGAGAGAGAGAGAGAGAGAGAGAGAGAAAGGGAGAGAGAGCGAGAGAAAGGTGGAGAGAGAGAGAGAGAGAGAGAGAGAGAGAGAGAGAGAGAGAAAGAGACAGGTACAGAGAGATAGAGAGAGGGGTAGAAAAGGAGAACACAGAGCCAAGAACAATGACAACGACAACGACAATGACAACAATCCAAGGAAACCACAGCCAGGGAACAGAATTAAAGGGGAATAGGCTGAGTTGAAGAGAGATGGAGAGTCAACAATGACTTCTGAAAACAATCGCATCTGTTCTGATATTGTTGCTAATGACAACAGCTGTGCTTTCTCAAAGCTAATTTATGCACAAAACACTTGGTTTGTTTGGCAACAGAAAAGTGTATGCACAGATGTAAGATCTAAATTTGAGCCAGTTTGCTACAGCAGGAAAATAATCCTGCAGCAACAGGAAGTGTGAATTAGTATGTAGATTATAACTAATGGGCATTCTTTGTAGGGGTTGATGCGTTTTTTTTTAGGGCAAATCAAGTCTGAAATGTAAAAACTTTAAAAACTTTTTAAAACCTTGAATACACTACCAGTTTTCAAATTCTCAGCAACAAAAGAGTGATCAAATTAAGATCCACCTGTTTGTTTTGAAATGGTGGTAAGTATATCCTCTTTGAATGTACAGTAGGCTAATCACACACACACACACACACACACACACACACACACACACACACACACACACACACACACACACACACACACACACACACACACACACACACACACACACACACACAGAGAAAGATAAGAAGGTAGTGTACTCACCACGCCCTGCAGTGTAGGGGGGATCAGTCCACAGTACACAGGGATGTAAGCACTGCAGACACACGCCTGGATAAAGAACACACAACACATTATTATGAGTCCACAGGACACACAACACATTATTATGAGTCCACAGGACACACAACACATTATTATGAGTCCACAGGACACACAACACATTATTACGAGTCCACAGGACACATAAGACATTATTATCGTTAGAGAACATTGCAACAACACAAATATGTGTGTGTGTGTGTGTGTGTGTGTGTGTGTATAACTGCGTAAAACACACTCATTCTGACATGAACTCAACAGGTCTGGATCCAAGTAACTGTTTGTGTCTCGGACTCTCACAATTTAAGCCAGTTTATGTATCTGAGTCTCTGTGTACAGTCCTCTGTCAGACCGTCACAATCAGTGTTTGTTCAGGTTAGTGTCTGAGTTTATGGGATGTGTCCCACCGGTATGTAACTAGTAGGTATGAATACTGTCAGTTTTCGTTCATAAAATATCCTACTTTGTCAGCAAGTCACTATTTTGTGACACTCACCTGCCCCGAGCCAATGAGTCAGCAGGAGTATCCTATTTGTGCAAGTCAATGTCTGGGTTTATAGTTATGAGATGAGATCATTGATGAGGGCGCCCCGAGTGGCGCAGTGGTTTAAGGCTCTGTATCTCAGTGCTAGAGGCGTCACTACAGACACCCTGGTTCAGATTCCAGGCTGTAACACAACCGGCTGTGATTAGGAGTCCCATAGGGCGGCGCACGATTGGCCCAGCGTCGTCCGGGTTTGGCCCGGGGGGGGGGGGTGGGGTAGACCCTCATTGTAAATAAGAATTTGTTCTCAACTGACTCGCCAAGTTAAATAAAGGTTGAATAAGAATAAAATGTGAATAAAAAGGTGTATGTACATACGGTGCTTTCAGAACGTATTCAGACCCCTTCACTTTTCCCACATTTTGTTACGTTACTGCCTTATTATAAAGTGTATTAAATAAATAAATAAATAACATATACAAATCCTCAGCAGTCTACACAGAATACCCCATAATAACAAAGTGAAAACAGGTTTTAAGTCATGTTTGCAAATGTATTAGAAATAAAAAACATAATAAATAAAATCCTTATTTACATTAGTATTCAGACCCTTCGCTATGAAACTCAACATTGACCTCAGGTTGCATCCTGTTTCCATTGATCATCCTTGAGATGTTTCCACAACTTGATTGGAGTCCACCTGTGGTCAATTAAATTGATTGGACATGATTTGGAAAGGCACACACTTGTCTATATAAGGTCCCACAGTTGACAGTTCATGTCAGAGCAAAAACCAAGCCGTGAGGTCAAAGGAATTGTCCGTAGTGCTCCGAGACAGGATTGTGTCGAGGTACAGATCTGGGGAAGGGTACCAAGAAATGTCTGCAGCATTGAAGGTCCCTCAAGAACACAGTGGCCTCCATCATTCTTAAATGGAAGAAGTTTGGAAACACCAAGACTCTTCCTAAAGCCGCCCGGCCAAACTGAGCAATCGGGGGAGAAGGGCCTTGGTCAGGGAGGTGACCAAGAACCCGACGGTCACTCTGACAGAACTCTAGAGTTCCTCTGTGGCGATGGGAGAACCTTCAGTGGCAGGGACTGGGAGACTCGTCAGGGTCGAGGGGAAGATGAGCGGAGGAAAGTACGGAGAGATCCTGAATGAGTTCTGGCTTCCGTAGCTAGGGCTGTTGCTAGGGCTGTTGCTAGGGCTGTTGCTAGGACTGTTGCTAGGACTGTTGCTTTAATTTGCTACATTCTGACCGGATTCTGTAATGAACCAAAGCGTCCGTTGCTATGCTGGTTGCTATGCTGGTTGCTATGCTGGTTGGCTGGGGGGACATTACTTGGCATGACAGGCCTCTCATTTCTTTATCTACGTCAAAAACTTTGTCACAGGGTTGGGGTAAAATACATTCACATTTAAATTACAGTCAATTCAGGAAATACATTGAAATTCCAATTCCCTTCAATTAGACACATTTTGAATCAGAATTGTCATTTGGTTTACTTTCTGAATTGACTAGAATTCAAATTAAATTGACCTCAACCTTGCTTTGTCAGCAAGTCAGTGTTTGAGGTAGGAGACGCTCACCTGCACCAGTTCCTCCTTGCTGTTAAAGTGGGACACCAAGACATTCTCTCCGTCCGTCACCCTGGTGAGTGATATGCCCAGCCTCCCTGTGGCACGGTGGTGGGCATCGGGTGGCAGCGTTTTATACAGCATGTTACGCATGATCTTGACCAGGTTGAAAGACGGGTGCATAGGACCCAGGAAACGCTTCCGGGCATCTTTGGCCACATCAATGATGTTGGCACCTGCCTCACCTGATGAGGAAACAATAAGGTACAGAATATTGTTAATGTCAGAGACGGTCTATTAGTATAATGTGGTAACATTATATCGGGCATTGCTATTGCTGGCAATTGGGGGAAAAAAATACATCGTGTGTACTCATTTCGCAACGATAATGTCAAGGAAAACGGCGGTGGGTAAAAGTAGATAATCGCTATACAGACAGTGCACAGGCCGGGCAAGAGACACAGCAAAGAAAGACAAGAAACTGACACACACACACACACACAGTGTCATTACTATGCAATAAGTAGAGGAAAGTTTATCACTGCCTACCTAAACAAGCTCCGCTGACCAGCGCAGTGGCGGTGAGCGCCCCAGCCGATGCCCCGTAGATGTGCCGGGCGTTATGCACTAGAAACGGACACTGTTCCTGCAGACAACTCGCTACACCGATATGATAGATGCCTAAGAAACCGCAACCTGCAAAGGAAATGTTCCACGTCGAATCTAACGGAAACATAACTACTGAGGGAAATAATGCCTCTCTTATTAACTCAGACAGAAAGCTCTGTTCACAGTTCACAGCTGCCGAGTTAGTTAACTACCTAACGAGCTAAAGTACTGGTAATTTCACGGTCCAAAATGTATGAAATATATCAGCTATTGGTGACGGACGGGTCCCTTGCGGTCCATTAGATTGCAAAGCGATCTGTATTCACATCGTTAACATCAGCAAGCAAGTTACACACTTGTCTGGCTGTCAACAAGTTGATTTTGTCTTCAAGTTCTCGAGGACATCTTCACCATTTCATATTCTTTAAAAGTTGTTTCTTTGTTTCTTCTATTTGTTGAAAACAGTAACGTTTTTTTTTTCTTCTCCAAAAACAATAACGTTATCCAGACGAAATGGTTGAACATCTCTGTCTTTGAAAGCTTCGTCCCAACCTTTTAAATATCACTTTCGTTCATCTGTTGAATTTGTACACACACGGTGGAGGCGGGCGTATTCCGGTGGGTTTGACGTTTCAGCCCAATGTCCAATCAGAGTCGCTCTCTCTGAAACAGCCGTCCTATCAGTGTCTGAGTTCTCTGTGACCTATCCTTCGTCACCTTCTTCCAACTGTCATTCGGAATGTTTTGGTTTCCCGAGAGGGGTTTGCCGGTGTCCGCTTTGGCAACGCGTATCTGTCAAATATATATATATTTTATTTATTTCATCAGGGAAATCCCATTGAGATCAAGGCCTCTTTTACATAGGAGCACATTTTGCCTCTTTTAGCTTGCTCTTGATTTTAATTCTTTAACAAACGACATAATACTTTTATTCTAAGTTAGACAATATTAAGTTATACTCACTTTATACACAGGAATCTAATTTCTCTCCAATAAACTGTCTGTTTATAACAAAACAAAGTCAACGACGACCTCTAGGGAAAATAGATACATTCCAAATCAGAAGGAATGTGTTGACATAGTTTAAAGACTCAACTGGCAATAATATTGTTTTTTTTTTATAGCCATTTTTGTCCAACAGAAAAACTAGTCTGACTGTGTGTTTATCGAGCAAATATCCCACTTATTTTGGGCTTGCTTTTGTTTACATTTGTTTAACTGATCTATGATCTTCCAAACAACAAATAACGTGATCACGCCGTTGCAGAATCATTTTCCTCCAACGCAGAACATTTAAAACTTGATTTTCACTTGCAATTTTTTTTTAATCAACCCCTTCAAAAATGTCCACGTAATAATTCAGATTTCCTGTTCCTGCAGGATTATTCTCCTGCTGTAGCAAACTGGCTCAAATTAAGATCCTACACCTGTATAGGTGCTATGAAATATACTGTACATTTGCCTATACATTTTTCATTACTGTATATATACATCGTTTTTTTTCACATCTGTAGTGTTATTAATGCCATGGAAAGAACAAAGCTAAAGATATTACTATTTTTATAAAACAATAGTGCATTGAACAACTGTAAAAAAAAAAAAATTTAAAACTTGGAAACATTTATCACATAAACCAAGTAAAATTTTCTGCAATTCTCTAATGAATTATTTTAGAACATTAGCTTTAAAAACTCTTCGCAGAACACATTCCTGACGAGAATAACAACATTTCATGGATTTGTTTCTGGATTGGCTCTTAGCACATCTTGCACTAAGAGGATATCCTATTGTGAAACTACCCTCCTGTGACCACACACACGCACACACACACACACACACACACACACACGCACGAACACGCACGCACGCACACACACAAACACACACACACACGCACACACACACGCACGCACACACGCACACACACACACACACACACACACACATTATTTCCCAAACTCAAAAACAGATAGACATTTAGCTAGAAATAGACATGTGAGTAGTCCTAATCTTGACAACACCAGAACCAAATCTCAAGTGAACTCTGGCACCCTGGGGATCCATCATAAACTAAAATACTGGGCACACAGACGCACACACATTTAAAATGTTGTCATATTTCGTGAGAGACTACCATAATAAATATCACTGTGTTGTTGGTGTTTACCACTAGCACAGTGACTCTGTCGAAGGTTTAATTATCAGGTAAAACAAAAACCAGCAGTACTCTGGACCTTCAGGGTAGGATTAGAACACACTCTGTTCAATGGTATTCAGGGTAGGATTAGAACACACTCTGTTCAATGGTATTCAGGGTAGGATTAGAACACACTCTGTTCAATGGTATTCAGGGTAGCATTAGAACACACTCTGTTCAATGGTATTCGGGGTAGGATGATAATATAACCCTGTTCAATGGTCATCAGGGTAGGATGATAATATAAACCTGTTCATTGGTCTTCAGGGTAGGATGATAATATAAACCTGTTCATTGGTCTTCAGGGTAGGATGATAATATAACCCTGTTCATTGGTCTTCAGGGTAGGATGATAATATAAACCTGTTCATTGGTCTTCAGGGTAGGATGATAATATAAACCTGTTCATTGGTCTTCAGGGTAGGATGATAATATAAACCTGTTCATTGGTCTTCAGGTTAGGATGATAATATAAACCTGTTCATTGGTCTTCAGGGTAGGATGATAATATAAACCTGTTCATTGGTCTTCAGGGTAGGATTAGAACACACTCTGTTCAATGGTATTCGGGGTAGGATGATAATATAACCCTCTTCAATGGTCTTCAGGGTAGGATTTGAACACGTGAACCCGAGATCACTTTTATAGGACTTATGTTGATCAGCGCTCAAAGCTGACATCCCCTTCTGCAAAAATATCAATACTTGGCATACATATTGGCGGTAGGTATGCTATACATTCAGGAAATGAACACACCGAAGAGAGATAAGTAATGACTTTGACAAAGAACAAAATAGATAAAGTTGTGTTTATCAGGTAAAAGTAACAGATACATTATCAGGGACCAGGGACACGTCATTATTCCTGTGTTTACCAGAGATAACTCTTGACTAGTCGTTTTTTTATTTTTATTTCTGCTCTGAAAGTTATTGATTAAAGCGTCTGGAAAACCATTTTTCTCAGTAGTCCACCTAGTCTGATCCCAGATCTGTTTGTGTTGTTTTTCAAACTTCCCAATGTCACATGTTTTTAAATTTATTTTAATTTTATTCATTTATATCTCAACAAATTAAACCGATAGAAAGAGAACAATTTTGAAGTGAAAGTGATGTTGAGAGTTGAAAAAAGGGAGAGTTTTAACTTAACGTGACACTGTCCCTTTTAAGACCGGTGTCCCTCCCCGGGCTGGGGGGGTCTGACGGGGCCGCAGCCTCATTGGTCTGGCTGATGACAACAAGCTGTTTGAAAAAACGTGTAGCCAACAAGGAAATAGTGAACCTTGCACTTTATAACAAATCAATCTGGCGTAGACGAGACGCAGTGGTTATCGCCGTGAACAGGAAACATTACTAACACGGTACAGTACATTTGTTAAATCCATAGTTAGTTTGTTCCGTGAACTTTTCAAGTGACATGGTGAATCAAAGAAGTTAGCTTGTTGCTAACTAGGCTAGCTAGCAGTAGTTTACTAAGAAACTTCGCATCTTACTCACCATTACTGTCATACAATCATATTTATACATTTTATTCTAATTAAACATAGCCATGTAACGTTACGTGTTTATTGTTAGTGAAATATAGGCTATGTTCTTGTACTGGCGAGGCAATCAATGTTCTGGGAATTGTATCCTAGGACGCTCAAGTCCCAACATGCCCAAGTACAGCAGGAAGCAGGTGTCCCTTGAAGATTGGCCCTTCTAATACATGAGAATAAAAAAATCAATGTGTTTTGGATTTCAAATCAACACCTTCACACAAAAAAACAAGGTCCTCTGAGAGAAGAGGTGTGAGATGGAGAGAGAGAAGAAGAAGAGGGAATGGAGGAGAAGAAGTGGACAAGAGAAAGCGGAGGGTGAGAATCAAGCCGGTGGGGGAACCATGGAAACGGGACATGATCCTCTTGGTCAGATGAGAAATAAGACTGTCCATAGAATAACACACTTTCCCGTAGATAAGATGACCCACCATCTTGGAGAGGAACTGTCACGTAGGGAAGGACAGACCGAGGGAGAAACTACCCGTGTGTCTGCAGTTAGAAACAAAGAAGAAAGTGGAATTCAAATGAGGACGGAGAAGATGGAGGAAATGAATACAGGACTGATAACAGTTACAGACCGAGATGACGACGACCCTCCCTCCATCCCTCCTGCTCCCTCCATCTCTCCTGCTCCCTCCATCCCTCCTGCTCCCTCCATCTCTCCTCTCTCCATCTCCACCCTCTCATCCCCCTCTCCCTCCTTCCTGGCTCCTCTCTCCTCGTTCTCTCCAGTTCCGTCCCTCACCCCTCCCCTTCCCCCGTCAGTAGAGCTGTGTGCGGTGCTCACCGACACTAGACTGACTCTGGATGTATACCAGGGCGGGACTGCTGTGCTACAGGTACTATGGGTGTCTGTCCCTGGGCAGCTGAGGGGCCTGCAGTACCTCCGACTGGGCTCGGAGGACAGGGGGGCGCTAGAGGGAGCCCTGGAGGTCCTACCGCACCTCACACAGCTACGCTCACTGGCTATTAGAGGTACTAGAGCTGAATGCTGATACATTCATTAATGCTGTGTAACGTGCTTGTAAAGTAACATTCAATCTATTTATTTAGTAGACGCTGAACATCAGACTCACATTATAGCACATAGTAGAAACACTGCAACGTTATCATACAATGTGTGTCTTTACATGTTAATAATTATGTTGGTATTTTCACACCCTTTTCAATCATTTGTCCCTTGCTCTTGTCTGTCCTCTCCCTCTCTCCTCCTGTCTGTCCTCTCCCTCTCTCCTCCTGTCTGTCCTCTCCCTCTCTCCTCCTGTCTGTCCTCTCCCTCTCTCCTCCTGTCTGTCCTCTCCCTCTCTCCATGCTTGCTCATCTTCTGACTCCTCCTCAGGACACTGTTTCCATGACGCCCATGGTGACCCCCTCCCCGGCCTTCTCACCTCTCTTCCTCCCTCTCTCTCATCCCTTTCTCTCCTCGTCCACCTGGACCTCTCCTTCAACCTCCTCTCCTCCTTCCCTCCCTGCCTCCTCACCCTCCCCCTCCTCTCCACCCTCCTCCTGGGTCACAACCACCTCACTGATCTCCCTCCCTCCTTCGGTCCTCTCCCTGCCCTCCGCTACCTCTCTCTCCTGGGGAACTGTCTGGCCTCTCTCCCCCCCAGCCTGGGTCAGTTGAAGACACTCCACACCCTGGATGTCTCCTATAACCTCCTGGAGACATTACCTGAGGAGATCGGTGCGCTGGAGGAGCTGGTAAAACTGGAGCTGTCACACAACAGGCTAAAGAGGCTGCCTGAGACCATGGGTAAGGGGAGGAGACTCTAGGGGGAAGATGGATAACAATGGGTAAGGGGAGGAGACTCTAGGGGGAAGATGGATAACAATGGGTAAGGGGTGGAGACTCTAGGGGGAAGATGGATAACAATGGGTAAGGGGTGGAGACTCTAGGGGGAAGATAGATAACAATGGGTAAGGGGTGGAGACTCTAGGGGGAAGATAGATAACAATGGGTAAGGGGAGGAGACTCTAGGGGGAAGATAGATAACAATAAGTTGTATGTTGTAAGCCTAAATATTACTGTGATACTATGGCAGTAAAAAAAATAAAAGCAAGGGTCAAAGGTAAGGAACATTCCCTCCATCTCCATCTGTCTGTCTACATCACCTCTTTCCTCTCCTCTTGTTTCCTCTCATCTCTCCCCTCTCTTCTGTCCCTTCTCTTCTGTCCCTTCTCTTCTGTCCCTTCTCTTCTGTCCCCTCTCTTCTGTCCCCTCTCATCTTTCGTCTCCTCTCATCTCCTCTCATCTCCTCTCATCTCCTCTCATCTCCTCTTTCTCCTCTTTCTCCTCTTTCTCCTCTCCTCTCCTCTCCTCTTTCTCCTCTCCTCTCCTCTCCTCTCCTCTCCTCTTTCTCCTCTCCTCATCTCCTCTTTCTCCTCTCCTCTCCTCTCCTCTCCTCTCCTCTCCTCTCCTCTCCTCTCCTCTCCTCTCGTCTCCTTCTCCTCTCCTCTCCTCTCCTCTCTCAGGCTGTCTCCTGTCTCTCAGGGACCTGGTGATCCACAGTAATGACCTGCGTGTTCTCCCCGTCTGTCTCTGTCTGGACAAACTGGATAAGTTAAAGATAGACGTAAGGAACAACCCCCTGGGAAGACCCCCTACCCCTCCACCACTACCACCCACACCTGGTGAGTACCACTCTACCCCCTCCACCACTACCACCCACACCTGGTGAGTACCACTCTACACCCAACCCCTCCACCACTACCACCCACACCTGGTGAGTACCACTCTACCCCCTACCCCTCCACCACTACCACCCACACCTGGTGAGTACCACTCTACCCCCTACCCCTCCACCACTACCACCCACACCTGGTGAGTACCAATCTACCCCCTCCACCACTACCACCCACACCTGGTGAGTACCAATCTACCCCCTCCACCACTACCACCCACACCTGGTGAGTACCAATCTACCCCCTACCCCTCCACCACTACCACCCACACCTGGTGAGTACCAATCTACCCCCTACCCCACCACTACCACCCACACCTGGTGAGTACCAATCTAACCCCTCCACCTCTACCACCTGGTTAGTACCACTAACTCTACCCCCTCCACCTCTACCACCTGGTTAGTACCACTACCCCCTCCACCACTACCACCTGGTTAGTACCACTAACTCTACCCCCTCCACCTCTACCACCTGGTTAGTACCACTAACTCTACCCCCTCCACCTCTACCACCTGGTTAGTACCACTACCCCCTCCACCTCTACCACCTGGTTAGTACCACTACCCCCTTCACCTCTACCACCTGGTTAGTACCACTACCCCATTCACCTCTACCACCTGGTTAGTCCCAGTCTAACCCTCCACCTCTACCACCTGGTTAGTACCACTAACTCTACCCCCTCCACCTCTACCACCTGGTTAGTACCACTAACTCTACCCCTTCCACCTCTACCACCTGGTTAGTCCCAGTCTAACCCTCCACCTCTACCACCTGGTTAGTACCACTAACTCTACCCCCTCCACCTCTACCACCTGGTTAGTACCACTACCCCCTCCACCTCTACCACCTGGTTAGTACCACTAACTCTACCCCCTCCACCTCTACCACCTGGTTAGTACCACTACCCCCTCCACCTCTACCACCTGGTTAGTACCACTAACTCTACCCCCTCCACCTCTACCACCTGGTTAGTACCAGTCTACCCCCTCCACCTCTACCACCTGGTTAGTACCACTAACTCTACCCCCTCCACCTCTACCACCTGGTTAGTACCACTACCCCCTCCACCACTACCACCTGGTTAGTACCACTACCCCCTCCACCACTACCACCTGGTTAGTACCAGTCTACCCCCTCCACCTCTACCACCTGGTTAGTACCAGTCTACCCCCTCCACCTCTACCACCTGGATAGTACCACTAACTCTACCCCTCCACCACTACCACCTGGTTAGTACCAGTCTACCCCCTCCACCACCTGGTTAGTACCAGTCTACCCCCTCCACCTCTACCACCTGGTTAGTACCAGTCTACCCCCTCCACCTCTACCACCTGGTTAGTACCAGTCTACCCCCTCTACCACCTGGTTAGTCCCAGTCTACCCCCTCACCACCTGGTTAGTACCAGTCTACCCCCTCCACCTCTACCACCTGGTTAGTCCCAGTCTACCCCCTCTACCACCTGGTTAGTCCCAGTCTACCCCCTCCACCTCTACCACCTGGTTAGTCCCAGTCTACCCCCTCCACCTCTACCACCTGGTTAGTCCCAGTCTACCCCCTCCACCTCTACCACCTGGTTAGTACCAGTCTACCCCTCCACCTCTACCACCTGGTTAGTCCCAGTCTACCCCTCCACCTCTACCACCTGGTTAGTCCCAGTCTACCCCCTCCACCACCTGGTTAGTCCCAGTCTACCCCCTCTACCACCTGGTTAGTACCAGTCTACCCCCTCTACCACCTGGTTAGTACCAGTCTACCCCCTCCACCTCTACCACCTGGTTAGTACCAGTCTACCCCCTCCACCACTACCACCTGGTTAGTACCACTACCCCCTCCACCACTACCACCTGGTTAGTACCACTACCCCCTCCACCACTACCACCTGGTTAGTACCACTACCCCCTCCACCACTACCACCTGGTTAGTACCACTACCCCCTCCACCACTACCACCTGGTTAGTACCAGTCTACTCCCTCTACCACTACCACCTGGTTAGTACCACTACCCCCTCCACCACTACCACCTGGTTAGTACCAGTCTACCCCCTCTACCACCTGGTTAGTACCAGTCTACCCCCTCTACCACCTGGTTAGTCCCAGTCTACCCCCTCACCACCTGGTTAGTACCAGTCTACCCCCTCCACCTCTACCACCTGGTTAGTCCCAGTCTACCCCCTCCACCACCTGGTTAGTACCAGTCTACCCCCTCCACCACCTGGTTAGTACCAGTCTACCCCCTCTACCACCTGGTTAGTCCCAGTCTACCCCCTCTACCACCTGGTTAGTCCCAGTCTACCCCCTCTACCACCTGGTTAGTACCAGTCTACACCCTCTACCACCTGGTTAGTACCAGTCTACACCCTCTACCACCTGGTTAGTACCAGTCTACCCCCTCTACCACCTGGTTAGTCCCAGTCTACCCCCTCTACCACCTGGTTAGTCCCAGTCTACCATCACTCTACAGGTACAGTCTGGTATTCACCATCACTCTACAGGTACAGTCTGGTATTCACCATCACTCTACAGGTACAGTCCCTCCACCACTACCACCTGGTTAGTACCACTACCCCCTCCACCACTACCACCTGGTTAGTACCACTACCCCCTCCACCACTACCACCTGGTTAGTACCACTACCCCCTCCACCACTACCACCTGGTTAGTACCAGTCTACTCCCTCTACCACTACCACCTGATTAGTACCAGTCTACCACTACCACCTGGTTAGTACCACTACCCCCTCCACCTCTACCACCTGGTTAGTACCACTACCCCCTCCACCTCTACCACCTGGTTAGTACCAGTCTACCCCCTCCACCACTACCACCTGGTTAGTACCACCACCCCCTCCACCTCTACCACCTGGTTAGTACCACTACCCCCTCCACCACTACCACCTGGTTAGTACCACTACCCCCTCCACCTCTACCACCTGGTTAGTACCACTACCCCCTCCACCTCTACCACCTGGTTAGTACCACTACCCCCTCCACCTCTACCACCTGGTTAGTACCACTACCCCTCCACCACTACCACCTGGTTAGTACCACTACCCCCTCCACCTCTACCACCTGGTTAGTACCACTACCCCCTCCACCACTACCACCTGGTTAGTACCAGTCTACTCCCTCTACCACTACCACCTGGTTAGTACCAGTCTACCCCCTCCACCACTACCACCTGGTTAGTACCAGTCTACTCCCTCTACCACTACCACCCATACCTGAAGGAAGGTCTAAGTGACGTTCCTGTAGGTATTGACTATTTGCAGTGTGATCCTAGTTTTGTAAATCGTTCCTTAGTTTATCGTCCTCTGTCCTCCTCAGGCCAGGTGGAGACACGCATTCCAGAGTTACACCTTGGACCGAATCGACACAGGTACAACACAGTGTTACTTGTACTTGACTTGATGCTGATCTCAGATATCGACACAGTTGTTTCCTTGTGTAGTTGTCAGGTGGTGTTGTTGTTGTTGTTGTTGTTATTGTTGTTCTTCCTCTCCTGCCAGGTTCTGTGTGTCGTCTGCTGGTTGTCATGTGTTCCTCCCAGGGGGAGCGGAGCTACTGTTTCCCTCGGGTTGCCTAGCGACGACCACCACGCTGCAGTGGGCGGAGCGTAGGCCAGACAGGAAATGGGTGTGGCTAGAGGAGCATGACTTCCTGCTGAGTCGACCACTGGAACTCCTCCCACACGGGATCTCCTTTTTAAAGGTATTCTGTAAACGGTAGTCGTATAATTAATTAGTCTAATTTATGGTGGGATACTTATCAATGGAAAGATCTGTAGGTTCACACACAAAGTAGACAGATATCTTCTTTTCAGGAGTTTTAAATGGGCTGTTTCTTGCAGCATACAGATATTTGGGACAAAGTCTTTTTCATTGTGTATCTATAAACTTCTCTCATTGGTCTCTTCTACTCTGATACTCATCTTCTTTCTGAACATATTCCTCCCCTCCTCTCCTCCCCTCCTCCTCTCTTCTCCCTCTCTTCTCCCCTCCACTCCTCCTCTCTTCTCCCCTCCACTCCTCCTCTCCTCTCCTCTCCTTTCCCCTCCCCTCCCCTCCCCCTCTCCTCTCCTCCTCTCCTCCTCTCCAGCCAGTGGAGGTGTGTGTACCGTACCACCGGTCCAGGAAAGGGGAGGTGGTTGTGAGGAGGTTTGATGGACAGCAGTGGAGTACACTATCCACTGAAACCAGAAGGGGCAGTATAGGACACAGCAGTCACCCCGGAGGCCGACCTGCCAGGGTAGTGTACAGAACACAACACTGCTTCATAATATGGCATGCAAGAAAACATAACCAACCTCCTTGGCCCAGTCCCGAATCAACCCCCTAGACCCTACATCCTGTTCACTTCTGGAGATATGAGATTGTACGGTTGAGATTCTGATTTGTACAGCAGACAAATATCTCCCTTCTCTCTGCCTGTCTGCCTGTCTGCCTCCTGTCTGCCTGTCTGCCTCCTGTCTGCCTTCTGTCTGCCTGTCTGCCTCCTGTCTGCCTTCTGTCTGCCTGTCTGTCTCCTGTCTGTCTGTCTGTCTCTCTGTTTGTTTGTCTGTCTCTCTGTCTGGTCTGTCTCTCTCTCTGTTTGTTTGTCTGTCTCTCTGTCTGGTCTGGTCTGTCTGTCTGTCTGTCTGTCTGTGTGTCTGTCTGTGTGTCTGAGAATGTATTCTTAATTGACTTTCCTATTTAAAAAAATAAAATAACAAGTTTGTCCCCATAGCTGGCCTGCGTCTCAGTGAGACAGTTCTCCTGGTTTGTGGCAGTGGGTCGTCCAGTCAGGGACAGTTGCTCTGTGACACCAGAGGGGGCGCTGCTGGTGTCACGTTCAGACGCAGGCATCAAACTGACCTTCCCCCCAGACTGCACTGTTCAGACCCGCACCATCATTCTACAGGTACAGTCCGGTATTCACCATCACTCTACAGGTACAGTCCGGTATTCACCATCACTCTACAGGTACAGTCTGGTATTCACCATCACTCTACAGGTACAGTCTGGTATTCACCATCACTCTACAGGTACAGTCCGGTATTCACCATCACTCTACAGGTACAGTCCGGTATTCGCCAGAGACTGGTTCTTCCAGAGAGCATTGTTTGTTAAAACAATAAAACAATACTAGCTAGTATCCTCTGTATTTTGTGACACTGTGCTTTCCTGCTAATCTCCTCAGCAGTGGGTAATGTAAATCCAATCCCTGCTCACTCCCCTGTTTCTACAGGTGCTACAGGTGTCTGTCACTGAGGTCCAGACGTTGTGTGGAGACCCTCAGGCCAGAGTCAGTCCCCTCCTCTGTCTCTCTCAAGACCCCAGCATCCAATTCCTCCAGCCAATCAAGGTGCAGGTCCCGCTGCCAACTGGACTCACTGGTAGGTCTACCGGGTCCTGTTTGAAAACTGTTCACCGTTTTCATTTCTTTCCTCTCCACTTCAGATCCGACATGATTGGATAGGTGTGAGCAGAAGGGTTACTTACTGCTTGGCTTTCAACCCTTCTAGCCGTTTCTGATGAGAAATTACTTCAAGTAGACCCGTCTCCATGGAGACCCCAGCTGTACCTACATTCATTTAACCATGTTGTTGTTGTTGTTGATGTCCCAGGTCATACAGTAGATCTGTCCTGTCTCCATGGAGACCCCAGCGCTACCTGCATTCATTTAACCATGTTGTTGTTGTTGATGTCCCAGGTCACATAGTAGACCTGTCCTGTCTCCATGGAGACCCCAGCTCTACCTACATTAATTTAACCATGTTGTTGTTGTTGTTGATGTCCCAGGTCACACAGTAGACCTGTCCTGTCTCCACCTGCTTCATGGAGACCCCAGCGCCCACACCTGGACAGACATAACCTCACAGGTGTCCCTGTACGTCACACAGCTCTACGCCATCTTCTACATCACTCACTTCTCCTGGTGAGTTCCTGTTATTCCAGACTACATGAACACACAGCTTTACAGTAGGAATGTCCTGTTATTCCAGACGACATGAACACACAGCTTTACAGTAATCAATCAATCAAATGTATTTATGTAGCCCTTCGTACATCAGCTGATATCTCAAATTGCTGTACAGAAACTCAGCCTAAAACCCCAAACAGCAAGCAATGCAGGTGTAGAAGCACGGTGGCTAGGAAAAACTCCCTAGAAAGGCCAAAACCTAGGATGAAACCTAGAGAGGAACCAGGCTATGTGGGGTGGCCAGTCCTCTTCTGGCTGTGCCGGGTGGAGATTATAACAGAACATGGCCAGTAGGAGTGGCTAATTAGGACTCAAGAGGGGTGTAGGCAGCGCTTTAACTCACAGGAGACGAGATGCAGCCCCCCAAAAAAATCTTTCTTGAACAATCAAGTGAACATTCTTCTAACACACCGCTCGCTTCTCAAATTACATTTACACGTAGCCGTGGTTACTCGGTCATTACACCCACACCGCTCGAGCGCGCCAACGAGCGTCTGCGTTGCCAAGCGCTAAATTAGAAGTAATTTCTATTTCTGGCACTGAACACGGGGCAAGTCCTGCCTCTCCCATCTCCTCATTGGTTTATAGAAGCGGGTACCACGTGCCATCTCCTCATTGGTTATACCCACGTGGGTGATTGAAAGACGAACTTGGTAACTTGGTCGGTCGTGGTAATACTGTTAAAGTTAGATGCCAATCGCAATGTAAAGTCTAAAGAATAAAAAGTCTGGAAGGAGGAGAGATGACTAGAAACAATTCGGTTGACTGTTTTATGTGTGGATTAATTGTCGGATTAGAGGACCTTGTGCATTTCAGGTAAAATAACAAATCAAATCAAATTAATTTATAAAGCCCTTCGTACATCAGCTGATATCTCAAAGTGCTGTACAGAAACCCAGCCTAAAACCCCAAACAGCAAGCAATGCAGGTGTAGAAGCACGGTGGCTAGGAAAAACTCCCTGGAAAGGCCAGAACCTAGGAAGAAACCTAGAGAGGAACCAGGCTCTGAGGGGTGGCCAGTCCTCTTCTGGCTGTGCCGGGTGGAGATTATAACAGAACATGGCCAAGATGTTCAAATGTTCATAAATGACCAGCATGGTCGAATAATAATAATCACAGGCAGAACAGTTGAAACTGTAAACAACCCAATGTTTATATCCTAGGACAAGCTAGCAACAGCAAGCTAGCTAAATAGGACACATTAGCTAGAAACAGCAAGCTAGCTAAATAGGACACATTAGCTAGAAACAGCAAGCTAGCTAAATAGGACACATTAGCTAGAAACAGCAAGCTAGCTAAATAGGACACATTAGCTAGAAACAGCAAGCTAGCTAAATAGGACACATTAGCTAGAAACAGCAAGCTAGCTAGCAAAATTGTAATAAATGTTTAATGCTTTTCGACCTGTCCCCAAATTAATATAATTGGTTCAGAGTTTGTTTTGATATTTCAACCTGTGTGTCATGATCGCATTTCGTGTGGTGGGGGACAAAATCAATTTGCGTAGGCCCTCGTCCGGTCTGGGCATAGTGTTTAGAGTATGGTCTTCTCACATTGGTCCTTGATGCTGACGTTGTTAAGTTAATATCGTTCATCTATCCTGGGTAGTGGCTGTGGTCCGTACGGTGTTACCGGAGCCTGAATCCGGTTCTATTGGCTACGTCTGTTAATAGTTGTATTGTATTGTATATTATTCCAGGTACTGGCTGTGGTACACTACCCAGCGCTGTGTTAGCGGGGTGGTCCGTAGGGTCTACCAGAGACTGAAGCAGTTTCAGGTCCAGTTCCTGGTGCTACAGAGGAGAACAGACCCCAAACAGGTTCTGCTACAGTGCCTGCCTGCTGACAAGGTGGGTCCAGTCAATCAATCAATCAATCCATCACTTCCTGAGACCAAGGACAGTCAGTGTTACAGCAGCATCACTTCCTGAGATCAAGGACAGTCAGTGTTACAGCAGCATCACTTCCTGAGATCAAGGGCAGACAGTGTTACAGCAGCATCACTTCCTGAGATCAAGGACAGTCAGTGTTACAGCAGCATCACTTCCTGAGACCAAGGGCAGTCAGTGTTACAGCAGCATCACTTCCTGAGACCAAGGGCAGACAGTGTTACAGCAGCATCACTTCCTGAGACCAAGGGCAGTCAGTGTTACAGCAGCATCACTTCCTGAGACCAAGGGCAGTCAGTGTTACGGCAGCATCACTTCCTGAGACCAAAGACAGTCAGTGTTACGGCAGCATCACTTCCTGAGACCAAGGGCAGTCAGTGTTACAGCAGCATCACTTCCTGAGACCAAGGGCAGTCAGTGTTACAGCAGCATCACTTTCTGAGACCAAGGGCAGTCAGTGTTACAGCAGCATCACTTCCTGAGACCAAGGGCAGTCAGTGTTACAGCAGCATCACTTCCTGAGACCAAGGGCAGTCGGTGTTACAGCAGCATCACTTTCTGAGACCAAGGACAGTCAGTGTTATAGCAGCATCACTCCCTGAGACCAAGGACAGTCAGTGTTACGGCAGCATCACTTCCTGAGACCAAGGACAGTCAGTGTTATAGCAGCATCACTTCCTGAGACCAAGGACAGTCAGTGTTACAGCAGCATAACTTCCTGAGACCAAGGGCAGTCAGTGTTACAGCAGCATCACTTCCTGAGACAAGGACAGTGTTACAGCAGCATCACTTCCTGAGACCTAGGACAGTCAGTGTTACAGCAGCATCACTTCCTGAGACCAAGGGCAGTCAGTGTTACAGCAGCATCACTTCCTGAGACAAGGACAGTGTTACAGCAGCATCACTTCCTGAGATAAGAGACCTAGGACAGTCAGTGGCTGTATCACATGCATAGTACATCAGACTTTCCACTGCAAGTTTTAGAAGTGCAGGAATGTTAGAAGATCCACCGTGTGTCGGTGTCATAACGTGTGTTGGTGTCATAATGTGTGTCGATGTCATAATGTGTGTTGATGTCATAACGTGTGTTGATGTCATAATGTGTACAGTAAATATCTGATGTGCCCTATGACCATGTTTAACAGGTGGACAACAGAGTACAGTCTCTGTCAGAGCAGTACGATGGCCCACAACCCTCAGACCTCTGTGACCTGTTGGAGGGAGAGCAGTTCTTCGCTGGCTTCGAGAGGGGCCTAGACGTCAGCGCAGGTACATTTGGGAAATGATACAATTTGAACGACATCTTCCATGTCAACACTACTACGTCCCCTCTCTCTTTCAGATAGACCAGACTGTGCGGAAGGGAGACTGTCGTTTGTGTTCTACTCTCGGTTGAAGAATCTCAAAGAGGTGTACGTTTGTCCAACACAGAAGCAGGAGGGGTCAATCAGGGGTCAGGTGAGAGACGAGTGACCCCTGACAGAGAGAGGGTGTACAGTACATACAGACATTTTTATTAACTATGGTACATTATTCATAAAGAGCTTTATTAGGTAAGGGATAAACACCAACATGTTGTACATTACCTTGGAAAATAATGGAGGACGCAGTTCATTAGTTCCAGGATAATGTACAGAACAGGAGGTGTTTATCCCGCTCACACCACAGTTGCCAAAGAAAACAAAACTCAAGCACACATTTGCAGGTAGAAATAACACGTTTTCATTGGTAGAAATAACACGTTTTCATTGGTAGAAATAACACGTTTTCATTGGGAGAAATAACACGTTTTCATTGGTATTTTCAGTTTGATAAGTCAATTCCTACTTTTTCATCCTCCCACCAAGCCTGGTTGTTAGTTCTATTGGTGAGGTTGACTAATCCATTGTGGAGGCCTGTCTGATTGGACTAATCCATTGTAGAAGTCTGTCTGAGTGGACTAATCCATTGTAGAGGCCTGTCTGAGTGGACTAATCCATTGGAGAGGTCTGTCTGATTGGACTAATCCATTGTAGAAGTCTGTCTGAGTGGACTAATCCATTGTAAAGGCCTGTCTCAGTGGACTAATCCATTGTATAGGCCTGTCTCAGCGGACTAATCCATTGTAGAAGTCTGTCTGAGTGGACTAATCCATTATAGAGGCCTGTCTCAGCGGACTAATCCATTGTATAGGCCTGTCTGAGTGGACTAATCCATTATAGAGGCCTGTCTCAGTGGACTAATCCATTGTAGAGGCCTGTCTCAGCAGACTAATCCATTGTAGAGGCCTGTCTGAGTGGACTAATCCATTATAGAGGCCTGTCTCAGTGGACTAATCCATTGTAGAGGCCTGTCTCAGTGGACTAATCCATTGTAGAGGCCTGTCTGAGTGGACTAATCCATTATAGAGGCCTGTCTGAGTGGACTAATCCATTGTAGAGGCCTGTCTGAGTGGACTAATCCATTATAGAGGCCTGTCTGAGTGGACTAATCCATTATAGAGGCCTGTCTCAGTGGACTAACCCACTGTAGAGGCCTGTCTGAGTGGACTAATCCATTATAGAGGCCTGTCTGAGTGGACTAATCCATTGTGGAGGCCTGTCTGAGTGGACTAATCCATTGTGGAGGCCTGTCTGAGTGGACTAATCCATTGCGGAGGCCTGTCTGAGTGGACTAAATGTAGGCCTGCTGGCTAATAAATGTAGGCCTGTAAATGTAGGCCTGTTACATTATAAATGTAGGCCTGTTACATTATAAATGTAGGCCTGTTACATTATAAATGTAGGCCTGTTACATTATAAATGTAGGCTGTTACATTATAAATGTAGGCCTGTTACATTATAAATGTAGGCCTGTTACATTATAAATGTAGGCCTGTTACATTATAAATGTAGGCTGTTACATTATAAATGTAGGCATGTTACATTATAAATGTAGGCTGTTACATTATAAATGTAGGCCTGTTACATTATAAATGTAGGCCTGTTACATTATAAATGTAGGCCTGTTACATTATAAATGTAGGCCTGCTGGCTAATAAATGTAGGCTGTTACATTATAAATGTAGGCTGTTACATTATAAATGTAGGCTGTTACATTATAAATGTAGGCCTGTTACATTATAAATGTAGGCCTGCTGGCTAATAAATGTAGGCTGTTACATTATAAATGTAGGCTGTTACATTATAAATGTAGGCTGTTACATTATAAATGTAGGCTGTTACATTATAAATGTAGGCCTGTTACATTATAAATGTTGGCCTTTTACATTATAAATGTAGGCCTGTTACATTATAAATGTAGGCTGTTACATTATAAATGTAGGCCTGTTACATTATAAATGTAGGCTGTTACATTATAAATGTAGGCTGTTACATTATAAATGTAGGCTGTTACATTATAAATGTAGGGCTGTTACATTATAAATGTAGGGCTGTTACATTATAAATGTAGGCCTGTTACATTATAAATGTAGGCTGTTACATTATAAATGTAGGCCTGTTACATTATACATGTAGGCCTGCTGGCTAATAAATGTAGGCTGTTACATTATAAATGTAGGCTGTTACATTATAAATGTAGGCCTGTTACATTATAAATGTAGGCCTGTTACATTATAAATGTAGGCCTATAAATGTAGGCCTGTTACATTATAAATGTAGGCTGTTACATTATAAATGTAGGCTGTTACATTATAAATGTAGGCCTGTTACATTATAAATGTAGGCCTGTTACATTATAAATGTAGGCCTGTTACATTATAAATGTAGGCCTGTTACATTATAAATGTAGGCTGTTACATTATAAATGTAGGCCTGTTAAATTATAAATGTAGGCCTGTTACATTATAAATGTAGGCCTGTTACATTATAAATGTAGGCCTGTTACATTATAAATGTAGCCTGTTACATTATAAATGTAGCCTGTTACATTATAAATGTAGGCTGTTACATTATAAATGTAGGCCTGTTACATTATAAATGTAGGCCTGTTACATTATAAATGTAGGCGGTTACATTATAAATGTAGGCCTGTTACATTATAAATGTAGGCCTGTTACATTATAAATGTAGGCTGTTACATTATAAATGTAGGCCTGTTACATTATAAATGTAGGCCTGTTACATTATAAATGTAGGCTGTTACATTATAAATGTAGGCTGTTACATTATAAATGTAGGCCTGCTGGCTAATAAATGTAGGCCTGTTACATTATAAATGTAGGCCTGTTACATTATAAATGTGGCCTGTTACATTATAAATGTAGGCCTGTTACATTATAAATGTAGCCTGTTACATTATAAATGTAGCCTGTTACATTATAAATGTAGGCTGTTACATTATAAATGTAGGCCTGTTACATTATAAATGTAGGCCTGTTACATTATAAATGTAGGCGGTTACATTATAAATGTAGGCCTGTTACATTATAAATGTAGGCCTGTTACATTATAAATGTAGGCTGTTACATTATAAATGTAGGCCTGTTACATTATAAATGTAGGCCTGTTACATTATAAATGTAGGCTGTTACATTATAAATGTAGGCTGTTACATTATAAATGTAGGCCTGCTGGCTAATAAATGTAGGCCTGTTACATTATAAATGTAGGCCTGTTACATTATAAATGTGGCCTGTTACATTATAAATGTAGGCCTGTTACATTATAAATGTAGGCCTGCTGGCTAATAAATGTAGGCTGTTACATTATAAATGTAGGCTGTTACATTATAAATGTAGGCCTGTTACATTATAAATGTAGGCCTGTTACATTATAAATGTAGGCTGTTACATTATAAATGTAGGCCTGCTGGCTAATAAATGTAGGCTGTTACATTATAAATGTAGGCTGTTACATTATAAATGTAGGCCTGTTACATTATAAATGTAGGCCTGTTACATTATAAATGTAGGCTGTTACATTATAAATGTAGGCCTGTTACATTATAAATGTAGGCCTGCTGGCTTATAAATGTAGGCTGTTACATTATAAATGTAGGCTGTTACATTATAAATGTAGGCCTGTTACATTATAAATGTAGGCCTGTTACATTATAAATGTAGGCTGTTACATTATAAATGTAGGCCTGTTACATTATAAATGTAGGCCTGTTACATTATAAATGTAGGCCTGTTACATTATAAATGTAGGCTGTTACATTATAAATGTAGGCCTGTTACATTATAAATGTAGGCCTGTTACATTATAAATGTAGGCTGTTACATTATAAATGTAGGCTGTTACATTATAAATGTAGGCCTGCTGGCTAATAAATGTAGGCCTGTTACATTATAAATGTAGGCCTGTTACATTATAAATGTGGCCTGTTACATTATAAATGTAGGCCTGTTACATTATAAATGTAGGCCTGCTGGCTAATAAATGTAGGCTGTTACATTATAAATGTAGGCTGTTACATTATAAATGTAGGCCTGTTACATTATAAATGTAGGCCTGTTACATTATAAATGTAGGCTGTTACATTATAAATGTAGGCCTGTTACATTATAAATGTAGGCCTGCTGGCTAATAAATGTAGGCTGTTACATTATAAATGTAGGCTGTTACATTATAAATGTAGGCCTGTTACATTATAAATGTAGGCCTGTTACATTATAAATGTAGGCTGTTACATTATAAATGTAGGCCTGTTACATTATAAATGTAGGCCTGCTGGCTTATAAATGTAGGCTGTTACATTATAAATGTAGGCTGTTACATTATAAATGTAGGCCTGTTACATTATAAATGTAGGCCTGTTACATTATAAATGTAGGCTGTTACATTATAAATGTAGGCTGTTACATTATAAATGTAGGCCTGTTACATTATAAATGTAGGCCTGTTACATTATAAATGTAGGCCTGTTACATTATAAATGTAGGCCTGTTACATTATAAATGTAGGCCTGTTACATTATAAATGTAGGCCTGTTACATTATAAATGTAGGCCTGTTACATTATAAATGTAGGCCTGTTACATTATAAATGTAGGCCTGTTACATTATAAATGTAGGCCTATAAATGTTCCCATTAAGGGATCTGATAGTATTTCTGATGGTGTCTTGTCTCACCATCACTGTGGAGCTTCTCAAAGTAATATTTTCTTCGCCTCAAAAAGCAAGTAAACAAAGTCTGTTTTTACATCCGTTGAGAATGACAATGGTTCCTCAACGTAGCCTATTGTAAAAATCTTTCCAGCTCTCTCACTTTTGATAACCACTCAGCATGAAAGGGGAAAAAAAATTCTCTAATCCGTTGGAAAGATAAATATATATATTTTTTTTAAAAGCCTACCTGATTCAGTGGCGACCCGTCATTCGGGGGTCCCACCTGTTTTGAGCACCATCTGTTTAGCTAATAAAAAATGTTATTTGGGCGTTTAATACATATCAGTTTGTTTATTTGTATTTATTTTACCAGGTAAGTTGACTGAGAACACGTTCTCATTTACAGCAACGACCTGGGGAATAGTTAGAGGGGAGATGAAAGAGACAATTGGAAGCTGGGGATGATTAGGTGACCGTAATGTTAAAAGGGCCAGATTGGGAATTTAGCCAGGACACCGGGATTAACACCCCTATTCTAACAATAAGTACCATGGGATCTTTAGTGACCACAGAGAGTCAGGACACCCACTTAACATCCTATCTGAAAGACGGCATACTACACAGGGCAAAGTCCCTAATCACTGCCCTGGGGCATTGGGATGTTCTTTTAGACTTTTTTTTATTTTTGTTTTGTATTTTCTTATACCATATCTAATGTGTTATATTCTCCTATATTCATTTCACATTTCCACAAAACTTCAAAGTGTTTCCTTTCAAGTGGTATCACGAATATGCAAACCCTTGCTTCAGGTCCTGAGCTATAGGCAGTTCGATTTGGTCGTTTTAGGCCAAAAAAAGGGTCCGATTCTTAAGAGGATAAAAAACCTATGTTTTATTATTTGGGGCGGCAGGGTAGCCTAGTGGTTGGAGCGTTGGGCCAGTAACCAAAAGCTTGCTGGAGCTTGGCCCGAGCTGACAAGGTAAAAAATCTGTCGTTCTGCCCCTGAACAAGGCAGTTAACCCCACTGTTCCTCTGTAGGCCAGCATTGTAAATAAGAATTTGTTCTTTAACTGACTTGTCTAGTTAAATAAAGGTTAAACAAATAGAATAATCTTTCAATTATTTTTTATCTCTCCAGGTGTCTTTCTATCGAGGGGAGGTTCCCAGTGACATACCACAGGAAGTGGCCAGGAAAAGGAAAGGACACGACAGCCAATGGCTGGCCACCTTACCACTCAGACTTCCTGTAAGTGAGAACAGAGCATGAGCTCAGTCAGAGACACCCTTCTCTAGCCTGTTACCAGATCTGTTTGTGCTGTACTGATGTAGGCTCATAATTTGAGCCAGTTTCCTACAGCAGGAAAATAATTCCTGTAGAAACAGGAAATGTGGATTATAATTAATGAAGAACAAGAAGGCCCGCACACTCTTTAAGCTCCCAGTTCACCGCGTTATTGACTATGTACTGATAATCCCAGCACCTATGTTTTTAATGATGTGTGTGTATAACCACAAACTTTTCTATAGATTATAATTAATGGCCATTTTTGTAGGGATTGAAAAGGAAAATCAAGTCTGAAATTTCAAAGTTAGAAATCACAAATCTTCAGTTGCCTTTTAAAACCTCAAATACACTACACATTTAAAAATGTCCTGAATTGCAGAAAAGTTATTCTGCAACAGGGTGATCAAATTAAGATCCTACATCTGTATAGCCAATTTCAATGTTTGGCCTGGCATGACAATGACCATAGGAGTTGGCTATTCAGCACGAACAGATATGGGATCACACAAACTGCTTGTGAAGTCTTTATTTTCCAAAGCATCAGGACAAGCATCAGGACTCGCATGAACATCTGCTAACCATGTGTATGTGACCGATAACATCTGCTAACCATGTTTATGTGACCGATAACATTTGATTTTGATTTGTCATGTCAGATGTTTGAGGACCCACTACCCACTACCCAGTACCACTATCCTTTGTATATATTGGATCTTCTTACCATTTCTCTCCTCCTCCTCTTCACTCTGGCTGGGATTCAAACCAACACATCTGTGCTAAGCAATAGACTTTTAAAGGTAATGTCCCTGATAGTCAATAGACTTTTAAAGGTAATGTCCCTGATAGTCAATAGACTTTTAAAGGTAATGTCCCTGATAGTCAATAGACTTTTAAAGGTAATGTCTCTGATATTCATGGGAATGAAGACAGCTGTTGATATTTTGACTCTGCGAGTGTTGGCTAAATCAACATAAATGATCAGAAGTCAATCGCAGTACACAGGTGGTGTTGTCTGCGTTCGTTTGAATCCTGGCCTCTCTTTCTCTACATTTACTGTTCTGTGTTAGGTTTATTTTACAAAGACAACGCACATTAATCAATATTTTCTGTAAAATAGAGTTTTACAAAGCATATTCCTCTCTTATGTTGAGGATGTTTAAACATTCTATTGAAACTCGCAGAGTCTTTATCACCGTAATGTTAAAGATACAGATGAAACAGATCCATCCTCCTATTGCCCTCCTCGGATGCGATCTCAAGGTGTTTACTTAAAATACTCTGCAAACAGACTAAATAAATGCATTTCGACTATAATTCATCGTGACAAAACTGGTTTTTATCCCAGGCAGATTCTCATTTTTTGGGGCGGCAGGGTAGCCACAACAATGTTGGATGCGGCTTATGGTAGAGAAATGTACATTAAAATTCTCTGGCAACAGCTCTGGTGGACATTCCTGCAGTCCGCATGCCAATTGCATGTTCCTTCCTTCAAAACTTGAGACATCTGTGGCGTTGTGTTGTGTGACAAAACGGCACATTTTAGTGGCCTTTTATTGTCCCCTGCACAAGATGCACCTGTGTAATGATCTAGGGGGGGAGGGTTCTCCAAAACCCAGGGAGGGGCAGAGGAACATGTCCTGGCAGGAGATGGGGGGGGGGGGTAGTGGTGGAGGATGGAGAGGGAGACGAAGAGGAAACGGGATGAGGGAAGCTGTTTAGTCAGCTTCTTGATATGCAAACCTGTCAGGATTATCTGGGGAAAGGAGAAACGCTCAATAACAAGGATGTAAACACATTTGTGCACAACATTTGAAAGATATAAGATTTTTTGTGCGCATGGAACATTTCTGGGATCTTTTATTTCAGCTCGTGAAACATGGGACACTTTTACATGTTGCGTTTTTTAAATATTTTTTGTTCAGGTGTATATGCGTTCCCGACAGCTTCAGTTCTCATTTCAATAAATCGCCTCCGTTTTCACTTCAACGTTCCTGTCGCCAGGGGTGCCCCTTGAGTCCGTTGCTATTCGCCATTGCTATGGCGTTGCAACCTAGCTGTTAGTATCAGGAGCCATGTTTTCTTTGCTCCGCTGAACATGGGCAAGGTCGATCACCGCGTTGTCACTCTATATCGGCATTGCTATGGAAGCCCTACCTAGCTGTTAGTATCAGGAGCCACGTTGATCACCACGTTGTCCCTCTATATCGGCATTGCTATGGAAGCCCAACCTAGCTGTTAGTATCAGGAGCCACGTTTTCTTTGCTCCGCTGAACATGGGCAAGGTCGATCACCGCGTTGTCACTCTATATCGGCATTGCTATGGAAGCCCTACCTAGCTGTTAGTATCAGGAAGCCATGTTTTCTTTGCTCCGCTGAACATGGGCAAGGTCGATCACCACGTTGTCCCTCTATATCGGCATTGCTATGGAAGCCCTACCTAGCTGTTAGTATCAGGAGCCACGTTTTCTTTGCTCCGCTGAACATGGGCAAGGTCGATCACCGCGTTGTCACTCTGTATCGGCATTGCTATGGAAGCCCTACCTAGCTGTTAGTATCAGGAAGCCATGTTTTCTTTGCTCCACTGAACATGGTCCCTCTGTTTGCGGATGGCGTTATTTTGTTCCTTTCACGCCCCGAAGAGTCACTCCCGCCACTGTTGGCGCTCATCGAATCATTTGGAGCACTCTCTTGGTACACCATAAACTGGGATAAAAGTGATTTCATGCCTCTTAAAGGCAACTTAAACCCAGACTTTAAAAAAATATATATATACCTTTTTTAAAATCACAAGAGAAAAAATAAAAATATTTAAGTGTTGTCATCCCCAAGGATGCCGAATTGATTTATAATTGGAACTACAGTATCTCGACATAATAGAGAAGTTAAACACCGAGGTCTGGAGAGTGTTGCCTCTATCTCTGATAGGCTGTGTTATTAAAATGGCTACATGATCTCTTTCAGAATCTGCAGATTTTTTAACATCTTGCCTTTTTGTGTGGGGATACAAAGTACGCTGGGTTCTATTACAGGCTCAAAATGGCTAGAAACAAATAACTTTCTTCTGAAACTCGTCAGTCTATTCTTGTTTTGAGAAACTGAAGGCTATTCCATGAGAGAAATTGCCAAGGAACTAAAGATCTCATACAATGCTATGTACTACTCCCTTCACAGAACAGCGCAAACTGTCTCTAACCAGAAAAGAAAGAGGAGTGGGAGGCCCCGGTGCACAACTGAGCAAGAGGACAAGTACATTAGAGTGTCTAGTTTGAGAAACAGACGCCTCACAAGTCCTCAACTGGCAGCTTCATTAAATAGAACCTGCAAAACACCAGTCTCAACGTCACCAGTGAAGAGGTGACTCCGGGATGATGGCCTTCAAGGCAAATATCTATATATATTTTTAATGGACAACACATTTGCTTTTCTTTCAAAAACATGAACATTTCTTAGTGACCCCAAACTTTTGAACGGCAGTGTAATTTATTCCAGTATCTTCAGAAAATAAATTATGTTCGCTAAAATTTACAAAATTCTGAGGCAATTACACCTGCCCGCAGAACTATATACTTTCATGAACCTCGCCCCTGACTCCGAGTTTGATCTCCAGATTTGTAGATCACTTTACAGCATAAACTTAGGGGGTGGTAGCAATGGTATGGACTGCGAGCAGGCTCAGTACCTCTCCGTGTTTCCACACAACATTTGAAGGAGACCTGTGAGGAAGACCTTGTTATGGAGATTAATGATGACAGTTTGGGCTGATTGCCTTCGAGATATTCACTTGTGTGCGATAAACTCCCGACACCAAATTTATTCAATACAAAGTGATTCACAGACTGGACTATTGCTGTACCAAATGACACTAGTCTTTACCCCTCGGTCTCTCCTATATGCCCTAAGTGCAAGTCTGCCGAGGGTACCCTCGGTCACCTCTTCTGGTCATGCCCCAAATTGCACACATTCTGGCAGGATATTTTGAAGTGCCATTGGAACACAGGAGTGATGGTTGCTGACAATGGGGCCTCTGTACGCCTATGTAGATATTCCATTAAAAATCAACTGTTTCAAGCTACAATATACATACACATACAATATACAATACAGATTTAGCCAATCGGTTAATTTTACACTTTCCCCACCCACTCAGGCTATGAACTCTGATTGGATAGTAATGGTATGAGCCTCTTTCTCTACTTCCTGTCTTCACCTCCCACTCAGGCTATGAACTCTGATTGGATAGTAATGGTATGAGCCTCTTCCTCTACTTCCTGTCTTCACCACCCACTCAGGCTATGAACTCTGATTGCATAGTAATGGTATGAGCCTCTTCCTCTACTTCCTGTCTTCACCACCCACTCAGGCTATGAACTCTGATTGGATAGTAATGGTATGAGCCTCTTCCTCTACTTCCTGTCTTCACCGCCCTCTCTCCCTTCCCCTCAGGGCCTAAACTCAGAGGGTGGTAGTAATGGTATGGACTGGGAGCAGCCTCAGTACCCTCCGCTGAACCTGGGCGACCCAGAGAGCGGGTACCTGACTGAGGCTAACCTGCTGGCCATCTCCCTGCAGATCGGACAGGACTGGAGGTCCATTGGCATCAACCTGGGAATCAGCTACCAGGAGCTGGACCGCATGCAGTACAAATACAGGTGAGCATGTTCATTAGGCACCAAATGTAAGAAAACTGACCGAAACAGGGAGGCATTACCTGTACTTATCCAATAAGAAACACTCATTTTGAATTAAGTACGAATACACCTGGGCATGATGGTTACTGTGATGGAGAACCAGGGTCCTGTTCATTAGGCACCAAATGGAACAAAATAAAGCGGATTGAAACTGGGAGGGACTTCCTGGATTTGAGAAAAGCTCAATCTTTCGTTTTTTTTCTTTCTTCTATTGCAGATCACTTTTGAAATGTTTTTATTTTTTTCTCGTTATGTACCCTAATGAACAAGAGCCCGGACGTGGTCACTTTACAATGATTAACCTATCAGATGAGATCTCAATTACTGACCTGTTGTAAGGTGATGTGTCATTACCAACACTATGCAGATTAAACTGTGGGATTATCATGAAGCTAGATTAATGTAGGACATGACTAAAGCTGAGCCTAAGAATAACGAGTTAAACTCACCCTCATCAATATGTTCTGGAACCCTTTATTTGAGGGTTAAGTGCATAAGGACTTCAGAAACATTTCATAACACATCCATAACCCACCTATAACCCATCCATAACACATCCATAACCCACCTATAACCCATCCATAACCCACCTATAACCCATCCATAACCCATCCATAACCCATCCATAACCCACCTATAACCCACCCATAACCCACCTATAACCCATCCATAACCCACCTATAACCCACCTATAACCCACCTATAACCCACCTATAACCCATCCATAACCCATCCATAGCCCATTCATAGCCCATTCATAAGCACATTAATAAGCAGTGGCTATTACTTCTTTATCATGGTCATTTCCCTTTTTATCAGAAGTATTTTGGGATGAGCGGGAACAAGAGGGATGCAGATTTGCTAAATGTAGTTCTTGTTTTCTGTGCCAACCCAGAGTACTATTTCTGGATGAGAGGGGATGAAGTGATGTACTCCATGTGTGGGCAGGCACATGGAGTATTAGCATAGGATAACTAAAGTCCTTCAATTCTCACTGGAGGGATTTAACTTGTAAGGAGTCTGGAAGAGACATGCAGGGGGAGTCGGGGAGAGAAGAGAGAGGAGTGGCGTAGAGGGAGGGGAGGGAACGGAGTGGCGTAGAAGGAGGGGAGGGAACGGAGTGGCGTAGAGGGAGGGGAGGGAACGGAGTGGCGTAGAGGGAGGGGAGGGAACGGAGTGGCGTAGAGGGAGGGGAGGGAACGGAGTGGCGTAGAGGGAGGGGAGGGAACGGAGTGGCGTAGAGGGAACAGAGTGGCGTAGAGGGAGGGGAGTGGCGTAGAGGGAACGGAGTGGCGTAGAGGGAACGGAGTGGCGTAGAGGGAACGGAGTGGCGTAGAGGGAACGGAGTGGCGTAGAGGGAGGGGAGGGAACGGAGTGGCGTAGAGGGAGGGGAGGGAACGGAGTGGCGTAGAGGGAGGGGAGGGAACGGAGTGGCGTAGAGGGAACGGAGTGGCGTAGAGGGAGGAGAGGGAACGGAGTGGCGTAGAGGGAGGGGAGGGAACGGAGTGGCGTGGAGGGAACGGAGTGGCGGGGAGTGGCGTAGAGGGAGGAGAGGGAACGGAGTGGCGTAGAGGGAGGAGAGGGAACGGAATGGTGTAGAGAGGGGAGAGGGAACGGAGTGGCGTAGAGGGAACGGAGTGGGGTAGAGGGAACGGAGTGGGGTAGAGGGAACGGAGTGGCGTAGAGGGAGGAGAGGGAACGGAGTGGCGTAGAGGGAGGAGAGGGAACGGAGTGGCGTAGAGGGAGGAGAGGGAACGGAGTGGCGTAGAGGGAGGAGAGGGAACGGAGTGGCGTAGAGGGAGGAGAGGGAACGGAGTGGCGTAGAGGGAGGAGAGGGAACGGAGTGGCGTAGAGGGAGGAGAGGGAACGGAGTGGCGTAGAGGGAGGAGAGGGAACGGAGTGGCGTAGAGGGAACGGAGTGGCGGAGAGGGAGGAGAGGGAACGGAGTGGTGTAGAGAGGGAGGAGAGGGAACGGAGTGGTGTAGAGAGGGAACGGAGTGGTGTAGAGAGGGAACGGAGTGGTGTAGAGAGGGGAGAGGGAACGGAGTGGTGTAGAGAGGGAACGGAGTGGTGTAGAGAGGAGAGGGAACGGAGTGGTGTAGAGGGGAGAGGGAACGGAGTGGTGTAGAGAGGGAGGAGAGGGAACGGAGTGGTGTAGAGAGGGAACGGAGTGGTGTAGAGAGGGAACGGAGTGGTGTAGAGAGGGGAGAGGGAACGGAGTGGTGTAGAGAGGGAACGGAGTGGTGTAGAGAGGAGAGGGAACGGAGTGGTGTAGAGGGGAGAGGGAACAGAGTGGTGTAGAGAGGGAGGAGAGGGAACGGAGTGATGTAGAGAGGGAACGGAGTGGTGTAGAGAGGGAGGGGAGGGAACGGAGTGGCGTAGAGGGAGGGGAGGGAACGGAGTGGCGTAGAGGGAGGGGAGGGAACGGAGTGGCGTAGAGGGAGGGGAGGGAACGGAGTGGCGTAGAGGGAGGGGAGGGAACGGAGTGGCGTAGAGGGAGGGGAGGGAACGGAGTGGCGTAGAGGGAGGGGAGGGAACGGAGTGGCGTAGAGGGAGGGGAGGGAACGGAGTGGCGTAGAGGGAGGAGAGGGAACGGAGTGGCGTAGAGGGAGGGGAGGGAACGGAGTGGCGTAGAGGGAGGGGAGGGAACGGAGTGGCGTAGAGGGAGGGGAGGGAACGGAGTGGCGTAGAGGGAGGGGAGGGAACGGAGTGGCGTAGAGGGAGGGGAGGGAACGGAGTGGCGTAGAGGGAGGGGAGGGAACGGAGTGGCGTAGAGGGAGGGGAGTGGCGTAGAGGGAATGGAGTGGCGTAGAGGGAACGGAGTGGCGTAGAGGGAACGGAGTGGCGTAGAGGGAGGGGAGGGAACGGAGTGGCGTAGAGGGAGGGGAGGGAACGGAGTGGCGTAGAGGGAGGGGAGTGGCGTAGAGGGAGGAGAGGGAACGGAGTGGCGTAGAGGGAGGGGAGGGAACGGAGTGGCGTGGAGGGAACGGAGTGGCGGGGAGTGGCGTAGAGGGAGGAGAGGGAACGGAGTGGCGTAGAGGGAGGAGAGGGAACGGAGTGGCGTAGAGGGAGGGGAGGGAACGGAGTGGCGTAGAGGGAGGGGAGGGAACGGAGTGGCGTAGAGGGAGGGGAGGGAACGGAGTGGCGTAGAGGGAGGGGAGTGGCGTAGAGGGAATGGAGTGGCGTAGAGGGAACGGAGTGGCGTAGAGGGAACGGAGTGGCGTAGAGGGAGGGGAGGGAACGGAGTGGCGTAGAGGGAGGGGAGGGAACGGAGTGGCGTAGAGGGAGGGGAGTGGCGTAGAGGGAGGAGAGGGAACGGAGTGGCGTAGAGGGAGGGGAGGGAACGGAGTGGCGTGGAGGGAACGGAGTGGCGGGGAGTGGCGTAGAGGGAGGAGAGGGAACGGAGTGGCGTAGAGGGAGGAGAGGGAACGGAGTGGTGTAGAGAGGGGAGAGGGAACGGAGTGGCGTAGAGGGAACGGAGTGGGGTAGAGGGAACGGAGTGGCGTAGAGGGAACGGAGTGGCGTAGAGGGAGGGGAGGGAACGGAGTGGCGTAGAGGGAGGAGAGGGAACGGAGTGGCGTAGAGGGAGGAGAGGGAACGGAGTGGTGGAGAGAGGGAGGAGAGGGAACGGAGTGGCGTGGAGGGAGGAGAGGGAACGGAGTGGCGTAGAGGGAGGAGAGGGAACGGAGTGGCGTAGAGGGAGGGGAGGGAACGGAGTGGCGTAGAGGGAGGGGAGGGAACGGAGTGGCGTAGAGGGAGGGGAGGGAACGGAGTGGCGTAGAGGGAGGGGAGGGAACGGAGTGGCGTAGAGGGAGGAGAGGGAACGGAGTGGCGTAGAGGGAGGAGAGGGAACGGAGTGGCGTAGAGGGAGGAGAGGGAACGGAGTGGCGTAGAGTGAACGGAGTGGTGGAGAGGGAGGAGAGGGAACGGAGTGGTGTAGAGAGGGAACGGAGTGGTGTAGAGAGGAGAGGGAACGGAGTGGTGTAGAGGGGAGAGGGAACGGAGTGGTGTAGAGAGGGAGGAGAGGGAATGGAGTGATGTAGAGAGGGAACGGAGTGGTGTAGAGAGGGAACGGAGTGGTGTAGAGAGGGAGGAGAGGGAACGGAGTGGTGTAGAGAGGGAACTGAGTGGGGAGGAGAGGGAACGGAGTGGTGTAGAGAGGGAACGGAGTGGTGTAGAGAGGGAACGGAGTGGTGTAGAGAGGGAACGGAGTGGTGTAGAGAGGGAACGGAGTGGTGTAGAGAGGGAACGGAGTGGTGTAGAGGGGGAACGGAGTGGTGTAGAGGGGGAACGGAGTGGTGTAGAGGGGGAACGGAGTGGTGTAGAGGGGGAGGAGAGGGAACAGAGTGGTGTAGAGAGAGGGAGATAACTGAGTGGTGTATAGAGAGAGAGAGATAACTGAGTGGTGTATAGAGAGAGAGAGAGATAACTGAGTGGTGTATAGAGAGAGAGAGATAACTGAGTGGTGTATAGAGAGAGAGAGATAACTGAGTGGTGTATAGAGAGAGAGAGATAACTGAGTGGTGTATAGAGAGAGAGAGATAACCGAGTGGTGTATACAGAGAGAGAGATAACCGAGTGGTGTATACAGAGAGAGATAACCGAGTGGTGTATACAGAGAGAGAGATAACCGAGTGGTGTATACAGAGAGAGAGATAACCGAGTGGTGTATACAGAGAGAGAGATAACCGAGTGGTGTATACAGAGAGAGAGAGAACCGAGTGGTGTATACAGAGAGAGATAGAACCGAGTGGTGTATACAGAGAGAGAGAGAACCGAGTGGTGTATACAGAGAGAGAGAACCGAGTGGTGTATACAGAGAGAGAGAACCGAGTGGTGTAGAGAGGGGAGAGGGAACGGAGTGGTGTATATAGGTGAACGGAGTGGTGTAGAGAGGGAACGGAGTGGTGTAGAGGGGGAGGAGAGGGAACAGAGTGGTGTAGAGAGAGGGAGATAACTGAGTGGTGTAGAGAGAGGGAGAGATAACTGAGTGGTGTAGAGAGAGGGAGAGATAACTGAGTGGTGTATACAGAGAGAGAGATAACTGAGTGGTGTATACAGAGAGAGAGATAACTGAGTGGTGTATACAGAGAGAGAGAGAACCGAGTGGTGTATACAGAGAGAGAGAGAACTGAGTGGTGTATACAGAGAGAGAGAGAACCGAGTGGTGTATACAGAGAGAGAGAGAACCGAGTGGTGTATACAGAGAGAGAGAGAACCGAGTGGTGTATACAGAGAGAGAGAACCGAGTGGTGTATACAGAGAGAGAGAACCGAGTGGTGTAGAGAGGGGAGAGGGAACGGAGTGGTGTATAGAGGGAACGGAGTGGTGTATAGAGGGAGCGGAGTGGTGTAGAGGGGGAGGAGAGGGAACAGAGTGGTGTAGAGAGAGGGAGATAACTGAGTGGTGTATAGAGAGAGAGAGATAACTGAGTGGTATAGAGAGAGAGAACCGAGTGGTATAGAGAGAGAGAGAACCGAGTGGTGTATAGAGAGAGAGATAACCGAGTGGTGTATAGAGAGAGAGATAACCGAGTGGTGTATAGAGAGAGAGATAACTGAGTGGTGTAGAGAGAGAGATATCTGAGTGGTGTAGAGAGAGAGAGAGAGAGAGAAACTGAGTGGTGTAGAGAGAGAGAAACTGAGTGGTGTGGAGAGAGAGAGAACTAAGTGGTGTAGAGAGAGAGAGAACTGAGTGGTGTATAGAGAGATATATACATCTGAGTATCAGTGTGATCTCCTGCAGTGTTCCAGATGGCTTCGTGACGATTTACAAAAAAAGGGATTAAAACAAAAAAAAACATTCTCCCCCATTGATATTCAGTGGGCAGCATTTCTGTCAGTTTGAGGATGATGAACATGCTAACAAACACAAAAAATATGGCTTCAGTGCTGATGCTGCAGAAAAACACGTTATATGGTATTTTTATGAGAGAGAGGGGGAAGGGGGGAGAGACAGAGAGAGGGGGAGGAGGGGAGAGACAGAGAGTGAATGTGTGACTTGAATTAATCCCAGAACCTAACATGTTCAGGTTACCCCTGTCATTGATCTGATGTGTTTGTCTGCACCACACAGGTACACAGAACAGCACTACTAGTGTGTGTGTGTGTGTGTGTGTGTGTGTGTGTGTGTGTGTGAATGGAAATAGTCTTTGAAAAGGCAAGACTTCTATGTCAATGATATTATGAGTCCTCAATTTATTTATATTTTTTGAATTTTACCCCTTTTTCTCCCCAATTTCGTGGTGTCCAATTGTTGTAGTAGCTACTATATTGTCTCATTGCTACAACTCCCGTACGGGCTCGGGAGAGACGAAGGTTGAAAGTCATGCGTCCTCCGATACACAACCAACCAAGCCGCTGCTTCTTTAACACAGCGCACATCCAACCCGGAAGCCAGCCGCACCAATGCGCCGGAGGAAACACTGTGCACCTGGCCACCTTGGCTAGCGTACACTGCGCCCAGCCCGCCACAGGAGTCGCTGGTGCGCGATGAGACAAGGACACCCCTACCGACCAAGCCCTCCCTAACCCGGGCGACGCTAGGCCAATTGTGCGTCGCCCCACGGACCTCCCGGTCGTGGCCGGTTACGACAGAGCCTGGGCGCGAACCCAGGGACTCTGATGGCCCAGCTGGCGCTGCAGTACAGCACCCTTAACCACTGCGCCATTATCTCTCTCTTCTGTGAGTCAGTCTTCAGAGCAGTATTTTCTACGTGATTGATATGCATGGAGGCAGATACCAATTCAGGTGTGTTTACGCTGTAACAAAAAAAAGAAAAGAAAAAAGAAGGACTTTAATTAATCTGAGCGATTTGACTCGAGCACAGCGACGGGGTGAGCCCTCTACTGAACAACATTAGAATCACGCCTGACAAGGCCAATGAACACCGTGCCTCACCGGAAGCTGTCCCACTTAGTGAGAGCGTCTTCATGCTTCTGGACGTTGTGTTATTAAAGGTAACCGGGTAATTGGTTTCGTGACTTTCCTGCTGAATCTGTTATTTGTTACGTAGGCTAGCAAGCCTGGGTTTGGGTTCATGACCCAAATTAAAAGACAGTGACGCTTTGTTTTCGGCGATTTGTCGGAGGTCGGGTCAGCTTGTGTGTGGGGACGGCGTCAGGAACAGTGGTTTGACCCGTGGCTGGTGCTATTCCATTCCCCTAGTCCAGTCCATGGTACTGACCCATGTCTGGTACTATTCCATTCCCCTAGTCCATCTCCATGGTACAGACCCGTGTCTGGTACTATTCCATTCCCCTAGTCCATCTCCATGGTACTGACCCGTGTCTGGTACTATTCCATTCCCCTAGTCCATCTCCATGGTACTGACCCGTGTCTGGTACTATTCCATTCCCCTAGTCCATCTCCATGGTACTGACCCGTGTCTGGTACTATTCCATTCCCCTAGTCCATCTCCATGGTACTGACCCCTGTCTGGTACTATTCCATTCCCCTAGTCCATCTCCATGGTACTGACCCGTGTCTGGTACTATTCCATTCCCCTAGTCCAGTCCATGGTACTGACCCGTGGCTGGTACTATTCCATTCCCCTAGTCCATCTCCATGGTACTGACCCGTGGCTGGTACTATTCCATTCCCCTAGTCCATCTCCATGGTACTGACCCGTGTCTGGTACTATTCCATTCCCCTAGTCCATCTCCATGGTACTGACCCGTGTCTGGTGCTATTCCATTCCCCTAGTCCATCTCCATGGTACTGACCCGTGTCTGGTGCTATTCCATTCCCCTAGTCCATCTCCATGGTACTGACCCGTGTCTGGTACTATTCCATTCCCCTAGTCCAGTCCATGGTACTGACCCGTGTCTGGTACTATTCCATTCCCCTAGTCCAGTCCATGGTCCTGACCCGTGTCTGGTACTATTCCATTCCCCTAGTCCATCTCCATGGTACTGACCCCTGTCTGGTACTATTCCATTCCCCTAGTCCAGTCCATGGTACTGACCCCTGTCTGGTACTATTCCATTCCCCTAGTCCAGTCCATGGTACTGACCCGTGTCTGGTGCTATTCCATTCCCCTAGTCCATCTCCATGGTACTGACCCGTGTCTGGTACTATTCCATTCCCCTAGTCCAGTCCATGGTCCTGACCCGTGTCTGGTACTATTCCATTCCCCTAGTCCATCTCCATGGTACTGACCCGTGTCTGGTACTATTCCATTCCCCTAGTCCATCTCCATGGTACTGACCCGTGTCTGGTACTATTCCATTCCCCTAGTCCATCTCCATGGTACTGACCCGTGTCTGGTACTATTCCATTCCCCTAGTCCATCTCCATGGTACTGACCCGTGTCTGGTACTATTCCATTCCCCTAGTCCATCTCCATGGTACTGACCCGTGTCTGGTACTATTCCATTCCCCTAGTCCAGTCCATGGTACTGACCCGTGTCTGGTACTATTCCATTCCCCTAGTCCATCTCCATGGTACTGACCCGTGTCTGGTACTATTCCATTCCCCTAGTCCATCTCCATGGTACTGACCCGTGTCTGGTACTATTCCATTCCCCTAGTCCATCTCCATGGTACTGACCCGTGTCTGGTACTATTCCATTCCCCTAGTCCAGTCCATGGTACTGACCCGTGTCTGGTACTATTCCATTCCCCTAGTCCAGTCCATGGTACTGACCCGTGTCTGGTACTATTCCATTCCCCTAGTCCATCTCCATGGTACTGACCCATGTCTGGTGCTATTCCATTCCCCTAGTCCATCTCCATGGTACTGACCCGTGTCTGGTGCTATTCCATTCCCCTAGTCCATCTCCATGGTACTGACCCGTGTCTGGTGCTATTCCATTCCCCTAGTCCATCTCCATGGTACTGACCCGTGTCTGGTACTATTCCATTCCCCTAGTCCATCTCCATGGTACTGACCCGTGTCTGGTACTATTCCATTCCCCTAGTCCATCTCCATGGTACTGACCCGTGTCTGGTGCTATTCCATTCCCCTAGTCCATCTCCATGGTACTGACCCGTGTCTGGTACTATTCCATTCCCCTAGTCCATCTCCATGGTACTGACCCGTGTCTGGTACTATTCCATTCCCCTAGTCCAGTCCATGGTACTGACCCGTGTCTGGTACTATTCCATTCCCCTAGTCCAGTCCATGGTACTGACCCGTGTCTGGTACTATTCCATTCCCCTAGTCCAGTCCATGGTACTGACCCGTGTCTGGTACTATTCCATTCCCCTAGTCCATCTCCATGGTACTGACCCGTGTCTGGTACTATTCCATTCCCCTAGTCCATCTCCATGGTACTGACCCGTGTCTGGTACTATTCCATTCCCCTAGTCCATCTCCATGGTACTGACCTGTGGCTGGTACTATTCCATTCCCCTAGTCCAGTCCATGGTACTGACCCGTGTCTGGTACTATTCCATTCCCCTAGTCCAGTCCATGGTACTGACCCGTGTCTGGTACTATTCCATTCCCCTAGTCCAGTCCATGGTACTGACCCGTGTCTGGTACTATTCCATTCCCCTAGTCCATCTCCATGGTACTGACCCGTGTCTGGTACTATTCCATTCCCCTAGTCCATCTCCATGGTACTGACCCGTGTCTGGTACTATTCCATTCCCCTAGTCCATCTCCATGGTACTGACCCCTGGCTGGTACTATTCCATTCCCCTAGTCCAGTCCATGGTACTGACCCGTGTCTGGTACTATTCCATTCCCCTAGTCCATCTCCATGGTACTGACCCGTGTCTGGTACTATTCCATTCCCCTAGTCCATCTCCATGGTACTGACCGGTGGCTGGTACTATTCCATTCCCCTAGTCCATCTCCATGGTACTGACCCGTGTCTGGTACTATTCCATTCCCCTAGTCCATCTCCATGGTACTGACCCGTGTCTGGTACTATTCCATTCCCCTAGTCCAGTCCATGGTACTGACCGGTGGCTGGTACTATTCCATTCCCCTAGTCCATCTCCATGGTACTGACCCGTGTCTGGTGCTATTCCATTCCCCTAGTCCATCTCCATGGTACTGACCCGTGTCTGGTACTATTCCATTCCCCTAGTCCATCTCCATGGTACTGACCCGTGTCTGGTGCTATTCCATTCCCCTAGTCCAGTCCATGGTACTGACCCCTGTCTGGTGCTATTCCATTCCCCTAGTCCAGTCCATGGTACTGACCCGTGTCTGGTGCTATTCCATTCCCCTAGTCCAGTCCATGGTACTGACCCCTGTCTGGTACTATTCCATTCCCCTAGTCCAGTCCATGGTCCTGACCCGTGTCTGGTACTATTCCATTCCCCTAGTCCATCTCCATGGTACTGACCCGTGTCTGGTACTATTCCATTCCCCTAGTCCATCTCCATGGTACTGACCCGTGTCTGGTGCTATTCCATTCCCCTAGTCCAGTCCATGGTACTGACCAGTGTCTGGTACTATTCCATTCCCCTAGTCCATCTCCATGGTACTGACCCCTGTCTGGTACTATTCCATTCCCCTAGTCCATCTCCATGGTACTGACCCGTGTCTGGTGCTATTCCATTCCCCTAGTCCATCTCCATTGTACTGACCTGTGTCTGGTACTATTCCATTCCCCTAGTCCAGTCCATGGTACTGACCCCTGTCTGGTACTATTCCATTCCCCTAGTCCAGTCCATGGTACTGACCGGTGGCTGGTACTATTCCATTCCCCTAGTCCATCTCCATGGTACTGACCCGTGTCTGGTGCTATTCCATTCCCCTAGTCCAGTCCATGGTACCGACCGGTTCCCTTGGCAAACGTGTGGATTTCTTCTGGTTTCCTCTCGCCGGTTCCCGTATCTCGTCAGGGTTATGGGACCTGGGGATGAATTGAGGGGCGTTGTTCAGATCAGATGTCTTGTCTGTCCGAGTTGAGGCATGCGAAAGCTGCCCTTACTCAACCTGGTTTGCTGTGCCCTCTGTCGCCGGGCTAAGGGGAAGAAGACTCGAAGACTGAGGGTGGCCTGTGCCTGCCTCTGCCTCGGTCAAGCACCGTTTAACCTCTCTTCCCGGACTTGGTCGACGATCCGGTCTTATGTGGATGGGGGATCAGGCTAATCAGCGCTGCATAGTGTGCTAGCCAGGTTAGCTGACTCGTCAAGGCCAACTAGCTAGCGGTCTGCCACTGTTGATTCCTGGTCTCCCATGGTGGAATTGTTTGTGTATCTCTCTCTCGTTTAGCTACTTCCTATATCTCTCTCGTTTAGCTACTTCCTATATCTCTCTCGTTTAGCTACTTCCTATATCTCTCTCGTTTAGCTACTTCCTATATCTCTCTCGTTTAGCTACTTCCTATAGCTCTCTCGGTTAGCTACTTCCTATATCTCTCTCTCGTTTAGCTACTTCCTATATCGCTCTCGGTTAGCATACGTAGCATCCAGTCGCTTGGTTATTCTAATCAGACCGATCTGTGGTCAGAGAGATTCTCGAGACCTAAGGAAGAGGTCATCAAGGACATAAAGATCATCAAGGACAACAACCACCTGAGCCACTGCCTGTTCACCCCTTCTATCATCCAGAAGGCGAGGTCAGTACAGGTGCATCGAAGCAGGGACCAAGAGACTGAAAAACAGCTTCTATCTCAAGGCCATCAGTCTGTTAAACAGCCACCACTAACATTGAGTGGCTGCTGCCAACACACTGACTCAAATCTCCAGCCACTTTAATAATAAAAAATTGGATGCAATAAATGTATCACTAGTCACTTTAAACAATGCCACTTTATATAATGTTTACATACCCTACATTACTCATCTCATATGTATGTACTGTACTCTATACCACCTACTGCATCTGGCCTATGCCGTTCGGCCATAGCTCATCCATATATTTATATGTACATTTTCTTATTAATTCCTTTACACTTGTGTGTATAAGGTAGTTGTTGTGAAATTGTTAGATTACTTGTTATATATTACTGCACGGTCGGAACTAGAAGCACAAGCATTTCGCTACACTCGCTACTGAAGGAGTTCATCTGTACCTCCGGGTTTATCGCCTGCGGAAGGCGGAGCTTCTGGTGAGGCACGGTGTTCACTGGCCTTTTCAGGCGTGATTCTACTGTTCTTCAGAAGGGGGCGTCAACACGAGAAATCCCCATAGCTGTGTTGTACCTTATTGACCTCCTTCAGGGAACATAGTTATATTCACAACTGTACGTTTTCTCCTGCTGGTGTCTGTCTCTTTAGATTCCCTGTTGGTTACATAGAGGCCGTTTTGGTTACAGGAAAACCCTACATTTGTAGAAGCCCTTACAGATACCTCTCTCTCTCTCTCTCTCTCCTTCTTTCTCCATCTCTTTCCCTTTCTCTCTCTCCATCTCTTTCCCTTTCTCTCCATCTCTCTCTGTCTGTCCTCTCCTCTCTCTCTCTCTCTCTCTCTCTCTCTGTCTCTGTCTCTGTCTCTGTCTTTCTCGTCTGTCCTCTCTCCCCTCCCGCCTCCAGAGACAACCTAGGGGCCGTGGTGTTGGAGATGCTGTTCCACTGGGCCCGGGGTCAGCAGCAGGAAGGTGTTGGGTTGTGTCCCGCTGGAGGTCCAGGCCAGCAGGGTATTGGTGCAGTGCCCAGGTTGATAGATGCCATGGTGGAGAGTGGCAGGAGGGACCTGGCTGAGGAGATTAAAGACATAGTGAGGCTAGGAACCCGGAAGTATAATGAGTCACTGAGGAGGGTGGGCCTAGAAGAGGAAGAGAAGAGGCCTTCAACAGACACAGATCCCTCACCTTCACACTGAACCAACTCACAGAGGGAGTATAGAGAGTCAATGAGGAGAGTGAGGTTACAGGAAGAGACCACCTCATCTTCACACGGAGGAGAGTGAGATTACAGGAAGAGACCACCTCATCTTCACACTGAGGAGAGTGAGATTACAGGAAGAGACAACCTCATCTTCACACTGAGGAGAGTGAGATTACAGGAAGAGACCACCTCATCTTCACACTGAGGAGAGTGAGATTACAGGAAGAGACAACCTCATCTTCACACTGAGGAGAGTGAGATTACAGGAAGAGACCACCTCATCTTCACACGGAGGAGAGTGAGATTAGAGGAAGAGGAGATGACTGAACTCATCCCTTCATTCTGAAGCAGTAGACTGAACTCATCCCTTCATTCTGAAGCAGTAGACTGAACTCATCCCTTCTTTCTGAAGCAGTAGACTGAACTCATCCCTTCTTTCTGAAGCAGTAGACTGAACTCATCCCTTCTTTCTGAAGCAGTAGACTGAACTCATCCCTTCTTTCTGAAGCAGTAGACTGAACTCATCCCTTCTTTCTGAAGCAGTAGACTGAACTCATCCCTTCATTCTGAAGCAGTAGACTGAACTCATCCCTTCTTTCTGAAGCAGTAGACTGAACTCATCCCTTCTTTCTGAAGCAGTAGACTGAACTCATCCCTTCATTCTGAAGCAGTAGACTGAACTCATCCCTTCATGCTGAAGCAGTAGACTGAACTCATCCCTTCATGCTGAAGCAGTAGACTGAACTCATCCCTTCTTTCTGAAGCAGTAGACTGAACTCAGTAAAACACTGGGGTTTAAAGTAACTGTTTCTATGAAATGTGACCTATAATTAATTACGATATGAGTGAAATAGTCTTCCTTCTAAATTGTTTTATTTAAATGTGTTGAAAAGCAACTTTTCTGTGTTGTAATGACGTGGGCGTATATGGTCATTGAAAATAGAACGCTGATTGGATATAGCAAGCTTTTATTTTAACTTTCTGTTTTTAGATACAAGTGTGAGGTAAGGTTTTTAAAGTGTTTTGTCTCCAATTTATGCTCTGGCCACAAATACAACTATAGGATGAGTCAACAACATTATTTGGGTTTGAGTTAACAGAATATGAACTTTTAAATGTGAGATTTTCACTGGACAGTTACTTGAAGCTCGTGGAAAGCCTCAGGCCGGACCAGCTGGTTCTGCAGTGGAAAGCCTCAGGCCGGACCAGCCGGTTCTCCAGTGGAAAGCCTCAGGCCGGACCAGCTGGTTCTGCAGTAGAAAGCCTCAGGCCGGACCAGCCGGTTCTGCAGTAGAAAGCCTCAGGCCGGACCAGCCGGTTCTGCAGTGGAAAGCCTCAGGCCGGACCAGCCGGTTCTCCAGTGGAAAGCCTCAGGCCGGACCAGCTGGTTCTGCAGTAGAAAGCCTCAGGCCGGACCAGCCGGTTCTACAGTAGAAAGCCTCAGGCCGGACCAGCTGGTTCTGCAGTGGAAAGCCTCAGGCCGGACCAGCTGGTTCTGCAGTAGAAAGCCTCAGGCCGGACCAACTGGTTCTCCAGTGGAAAGCCTCAGGCCGGACCAGCTGGTTCTGCAGTGGAAAGCCTCAGGCCGGACCAGCTGGTTCTGCAGTGGAAAGCCTCAGGCCGGACCAGCTGGTTCTGCAGTGGAAAGCCTCAGGCCGGACCAGCTGGTTCTGCAGTGGAAAGTCTCAGGCCGGACCAGCTGGTTCTGCAGTGGAAAGCCTCAGGCCGGACCAGCCGGTTCTGCAGTGGAAAGCCTCAGGCCGGACCAGCCGGTTCTCCAGTGGAAAGCCTCAGGCCGGACCAGCTGGTTCTGCAGTGGAAAGCCTCAGGCCGGACCAGCTGGTTCTGCAGTGGAAAGTCTCAGGCCGGACCAGCTGGTTCTGCAGTGGAAAGCCTCAGGCCGGACCAGCCGGTTCTCCAGTGGAAAGTCTCAGGCCGGACCAGCCGGTTCTCCAGTGGAAAGTCTCAGGCCGGACCAGCCGGTTCTCCAGTGGAAAGTCTCAGGCCGGACCAGCCGGTTCTCCAGTGGAAAGCCTCGGGCCGGACCAGCCGGTTCTCCAGTGGAAAGCCTCGGGCCGGACCAGCTGGTTCTGCAGTGGAAAGTCTCAGGCCGGACCAGCCGGTTCTGCAGTAGAAAGCCTCAGGCCGGACCAGCTGGTTCTGCAGTGGAAAGCCTCAGGCCGGACCAGCTGGTTCTGCAGTGGAAAGTCTCAGGCCGGACCAGCTGGTTCTGCAGTGGAAAGCCTCAGGCCGGACCAGCCGGTTCTCCAGTGGAAAGTCTCAGGCCGGACCAGCCGGTTCTCCAGTGGAAAGTCTCGGGCCGGACCAGCCGGTTCTCCAGTGGAAAGCCTCGGGCCGGACCAGCCGGTTCTCCAGTGGAAAGCCTCGGGCCGGACCAGCTGGTTCTGCAGTGGAAAGTCTCAGGCCGGACCAGCCGGTTCTGCAGTAGAAAGCCTCAGGCCGGACCAGCCGGTTCTGCAGTAGAAAGCCTCAGGCCGGACCAGCCGGTTCTGCAGTAGAAAGCCTCAGGCCGGACCAGCTGGTTCTGCAGTAGAAAGCCTCAGGCCGGACCAGCTGGTTCTGCAGTGGAAAGTCTCAGGCTGGACCAGCCGGTTCTGCAGTAGAAAGCCTCAGGCCGGACCAGCCGGTTCTGCAGTAGAAAGCCTCAGGCCGGACCAGCCGGTTCTGCAGTAGAAAGCCTCAGGCCGGACCAGCTGGTTCTGCAGTAGAAAGCCTCAGGCCGGACCAGCTGGTTCTGCAGTGGAAAGTCTCAGGCCGGACCAGCCGGTTCTGCAGTAGAAAGCCTCAGGCCGGACCAGCCGGTTCTGCAGTAGAAAGCCTCAGGCCGGACCAGCCGGGTCTCCAGTGGAAAAACCAACAACTGCGTCACTCAGCTGCCAGGCTTGAGAACAAGACCATCAGCTATAGAGAGACATGATCAGACTGAGCTGAGAACCATCAGCTGTAGAGAGACATGATCAGACTGAGCTGAGAACCATCAGCTGTAGAGAGACATGATCAGACTGAGCTGAGACCATCAGCTGTAGAGAGACATGATCAGACTGAGCTGAGAACCATCAGCTGTAGAGAGACATGATCAGACTGAGCTGAGAACCATCAGCTGTAGAGAGACATGATCAGACTGAGCTGAGAACCATCAGCTGTAGAGAGACATGATCAGACTGAGCTGAGAACCATCAGCTGTAGAGAGACATGATCAGACTGAGCTGAGAACCATCAGCTGTAGAGAGACATGATCAGACTGAGCTGAGAACCATCAGCTGTAGAGAGACATGATCAGACTGAGCTGAGAACCATCAGCTGTAGAGAGACATGATCAGACTGAGCTGAGAACCATCAGCTGTAGAGAGACATGATCAGACTGAGCTGAGAACCATCAGCTGTAGAGAGACATGATCAGACTGAGCTGAGAACCATCAGCTGTAGAGAGACATGATCAGACTGAGCTGAGAACCATCAGCTGTAGAGAGACATGATCAGACTGAGCTGAGAACCATCAGCTGTAGAGAGACATGATCAGACTGAGCTGAGAACCATCAGCTGTAGAGAGACATGAACTATTTCAGTTGTGTGTTCCAGCCTTGCTCAGCTGCAGAGCTGGTGGCTCCACACTAGGTACAGATGGCCGTCTTACACTTGACTAACTTGAACACCCGCCCGTGTGTGGTATGGTCTGGATAGTGTGTACCACAACCCAGCCGCCAGCCATTCAGCTGCTCTAATGGTGGCTGTTAGAACTGTAGCACAGAGGAGAAGGACAACAACATATGCTGCTGACAGGGTTTGGGTCCATTTCAATTCCAGTTCATTCAAGAAGCACACTGAAATTCTAATTCTCTTTTTAGGTTTTCAATTAGGAACATTTTGAATTTTGAATTTTGTTTACTTTCTGAATTGAAATGAAATGGACCCCAAACCCTGTTTGTTGGACTGGTGTCCTATTCAAATCCTGGCACCTCTTTTTGAACAACGTGTTCTTGACTTGCTGATAAACAGACAGATGAAGGAATGGACTCGTCGCTCTTGTGTTCTTGTCCTGATATATGTGGCATCATTCCTGTCAGATATACAATATACACCTGAGGTCTTCGTAAACCTCATGTTGCCTCTGAGCTGAACTCTGAACGGATTCATTTGTGATGTTGTGATTTGCCTAAGATGTTATGATACAGTGCCTCGCCAAACTATTCATCCCCTTGCTGTTTTTTCCCACTATTTTGTTGCATTACAACCTGTGTGTGTGTGTACAGTATGTATGTGTGTACAGTATGTATGTGTGTACAGTATGTACTGTATGTACAGTATGTACAGTATGTATGTATGCATGTACTGTATGTATGTATGCATGTACAGTATGTATGTACAGTATGTATGTATGTATGTATGTACAGTATGTACAGTATGTATGTATGTATGTACAGTATGTATGTATGTACTGTATGTACAGTATGTATGTATGTATGTATGTATGTATGTATGTATGTATGTATGTATGTATGTACTGTATGTATGTACAGTATGTATGTACAGTATGTATGTACTGTATGTATGTACTGTATGTATGTACTGTATGTATGTATGTATGTACAGTATGTATGTACAGTATGTATGTACTGTATGTATGTATGTATGTATGTATGTATGTATGTATGTACAGTATGTATGTACTGTATGTATGTATGTACAGTATGTATGTATGTATGTATGTACTGTATGTACAGTATGTATGTACAATATGTATGTATGTATGTATGTATGTATGTATGTACAGTATGTATGTATGTACAGTATGTATGTATGTACAGTATGTATGTACAGTATGTATGTATGTATGTACAGTATGTATGTATGTACTGTATGTATGTATGTACAGTATGTATGTATGTATGTATGTACAGTATGTATGTATGTACAGTATGTATGTACAGTATGTATGTATGTATGTATGTATGTATGTATGTATGTATGTATGTATGTATTCACCCTCTTTGCTATGAAGCCCCTAAATGTCATCTGGTGCAGCCTATTACCTTCAGAAGTCACAGAAGCTTTAAACACCCCACGGAGCACCATTAAATCCATTATTACAAAATGGAAAGAATATGGCACTACAACAAACCGGGCCGCCCACCAAAAACCGCCCACCAAAACTCACAGACCAGGCAAGGAGGGCATTAATCAGAGAGGCAACAAAGAGACCAAAGATAACCCTGAAGGAGCTGCAAAGCTCCACAGAGGAGATTGGAGTATCTGTCCATAGGACCACTTTAAGCCGTACACTCCACAGAGCTGGGCTTTACGGAAGAGTGGCCAGAAAAAAGCCATTGCTTAAAGAAAAAAGTAAGTAAACCCGTTTGGTGTTCACCAAAGGCATGTGGGAGACTGCTCAAACATATGGAAGAAGGTACTCTGGTCAGATGAGACTAAATTTGAGCTTTCTGGCCATCAAGTAAAAGGCTATGTCTGGCGCAAACCCAACACCTCTCATCATCCTGAGGACACCATCCCCACAGTGAAGCATGGTGGTGGCAGCATCATGCTGTGGGGATGTTTTTCATCGGCAGGGACTGGGAAACTGGTCAGAATTGAAGGAATGATGGATGGTGCTAAATATAGGGAAATTCTTGAGGGAAACCTGTTTCAGTCTTCCAGAGATTTGAGACTGGGCCGGAGGTTCACCTTCCAGCAGGACAATGACACTAAGCATACTGCTAAAGCAACAAATGCGTGGTTTAATGGAAACATTTAAATGTCTTGGAATGGCCTAGTCAAAGCCCAGACCTCAATCCAATTGAGAATCTGTGGTATGACTTAAAGATTGCTGTTCACCAGTGGAACCCGTCCAACTCCAGGAGCTGAAGCAGTTTTTCCTTGAAGAATGGGCAAAAACCTCAGTGGCTAGATGTGTCAAGCTTATAGAGACATACCCCAAGAGACTTGCAGCTGTAATTGCTGCAAAAGGTGGCTCTACAAAGTATTGACTTTGGGGAGGTGAATAGTTATGGACGCTGAAGTTCTGTTTTTTTGTCTTATTTCTTGTTTGTTTCACAATAAAAAATATTTTGTATCTTCAAAGTGGTAGGCATGTTGTGTAAATCAAATGACACAACTCCCCCCCCCCCCCCCCCCCCCCAAAATGTCCAGGTTGTAAGGCAACAAAATATGAAAAATGCCAAGGGGGGTGAATACTTTCGCAAGTCACTGTATGTCTAAGAGTTTTGTACGAGATGTGTATGAGTTGTGTACGAGATGTGTATGAGTTGTGTACGAGATGTGTATGAGTTGTGTATACCTCTACTTGTATCATATGTATTTGTACTCAAATGTTCTGTAAGTAAACCATGATGATGTTTTCCTGTAAACGTTTGTTACCTCGATCCTCTATTCCTGTAAAAGTCTGTTACCTCGATCCTCTATTCCTGTAAAAGTCTGTTACCTCGATCCTCTACTCTATTCCTGTAAACGTCTGTTACCTCGATTCTCTACTCTATTCCTGTAAACGTCTGTTACCTCGATCCTCTACTCTATTCCTCTAAAGTCTATTACCTCGATCCTCTACTCTATTCCTGTAAACGTCTGTTACCTCGATCCTCTACTCTATTCCTGTAAACGTCTGTTACCTCGATCCTCTACTCTATTCCTGTAAACGTCTGTTACCTCGATTCTCTACTCTATTCCTGTAAAAGTCTGTTACCTCGATCCTCTACTCTATTCCTGTAAACGTTTGTTACCTCGATCCTCTACTCTATTCCTGTAAACGTCTGTTACCTCGATCCTCTACTCTATTCCTGTAAACGTCTGTTACCTCGATCCTCTACTCTATTCCATGATATTCTATTAGACCAGTTGATGGTAATCCATGCCTTCGGCGCTCCTATCAAGCGTCCCTCGATTCATCATCTTTCATTTTCCTATTTTTATACTCAAGGTCATTGGGTCACAACGATGCCTTGTCTCCCTCCTCCTCCTTTTCATCCGTTCTACTGCGAGACGTTCAGGGAACTGACAAAATGAAGGAAACGCTTGAGTTAAATGAGGGACACGACTTGTATTGAAAGCCAGGTGCTTCCACACAGGTGTCAAATCACATTTTATTTGTTGCATGTTCCTGAATACAACAGTTGTAGAACCTTACCATGAAATGCTTACTGACAAAGAAGTTTTAAGGAAAGTTAAGAAAATATTGACTAAATAAACAAAAAATAAATAAATTAAAAGAAAAAAAAGTAACACAATAAAATAACGAGGCTATATACAGGGTATTACGGTACTGAGTCAATGTGGAGGCTATATACAGGGTATTACGGTACTGAGTCAATGTGGAGGCTATATACAGGGTATTACGGTACTGAGTCAATGTGGAGGCTATATACAGGGTATTACGGTACTGAGTCAATGTGGAGGCTATATACAGGGTGTTACGGTACTGAGTCAATGTGGAGGCTATATACAGGGTATTACGGTACTGAGTCAATGTGGAGGCTATATACAGGGTATTACGGTACTGAGTCAATGTGGAGGCTATATACAGGGTATTACGGTACTGAGTCAATGTGGAGGCTATATACAGGGTATTACGGTACTGAGTCAATGTGGAGGCTATATACAGGGTATTACGGTACTGAGTCAATGTGGAGGCTATATACAGGGTATTACGGTACTGAGTCAATGTGGAGGCTATATACAGGGTATTACGGTACTGAGTCAATGTGGAGGCTATATACAGGGTGTTACGGTACTGAGTCAATGTGGAGGCTATATACAGGGTGTTACGGTACTGAGTCAATGTGGAGGCTATATACAGGGTGTTACGGTACTGAGTCAATGTGGAGGCTATATACAGGGTGTTACGGTACAGAGTCAATGTGGAGGCTATATACAGGGTATTACGGTACTGAGTCAATGTGGAGGCTATATACAGGGTATTACGGTACTGAGTCAATGTGGAGGCTATATACAGGGTATTACGGTACTGAGTCAATGTGGAGGCTATATACAGGGTATTACGGTACTGAGTCAATGTGGAGGCTATATACAGGGTATTACGGTACTGAGTCAATGTGGAGGCTATATACAGGGTATTACGGTACTGAGTCAATGTGGAGGCTATATACAGGGTATTACGGTACTGAGTCAATGTGGAGGCTATATACAGGGTATTACGGTACTGAGTCAATGTGGAGGCTATATACAGGGTATTACGGTACTGAGTCAATGTGGAGGCTATATACAGGGTATTACGGTACTGAGTCAATGTGGAGGCTATATACAGGGTGTTACGGTACAGAGTCAATGTGGAGGCTATATACAGGGTATTACGGTACTGAGTCAATGTGGAGGCTATATACAGGGGGTACCAATACAGAGTCAATGTGGAGGCTATATACAGGGGGTACCAATACAGAGTCAATGTGGAGGCTATATACAGGAGGTACCGGTACTGAGTCAATGTGGAGGCTATATACAGGGGGTACCAATACAGAGTCAATGTGGAGGCTATATACAGGAGGTACCGGTACTGAGTCAATGTAGAGGCTATATACAGGAGGTACCGGTACAGAGTCAATGTGGAGGCTATATACAGGGGGTACCAGTACAGAGTCAATGTGGAGGCTATATATAGGAGGTACCGGTACTGAGTCAATGTGGAGGCTATATACAGGAGGTACCGGTACTGAGTCAATGTGGAGGCTATATACAGGGTATTACGGTACTGAGTCAATGTGGAGGCTATATACAGGGGGTACCAATACAGAGTCAATGTGGAGTCTATATACATGGGGGTACCAATACAGAGTCAATGTGGAGGCTATATACAGGGGGTACCGGTACAGAGTCAATGTGGAGACTATATACAGGGGGTACCGGTACAGAGTCAATGTGGAGACTATATACAGGGGGTACCAATACAGAGTCAATGTGGAGGCTATATACAGGAGGTACCGGTACAGAGTCAATGTGGAGGCTATATACAGGGGGTACCGGTACAGAGTCAATGTGGAGGCTATATACAGGGGGTACCGATACTGAGTCAATGTGGAGGCTATATACAGGGGGTACCGGTACTGAGTCAATGTGGAGGCTATATACAGGGGGTACCGGTACTGAGTCAATGTGGAGGCTATATACACGGGGTACCGGTACTGAGTCAATGTGGAGGCTATATACAGGGGGTACCGGTACAGAGTCAATGTGGAGGCTATATACAGGGGGTACCAATACAGAGTCAATGTGGAGGCTATATACAGGGGGTACCAATACAGAGTCAATGTGGAGGCTATATACAGGAGGTACCGGTACTGAGTCAATGTCGAGGCTATATACAGGGTGTTACGGTACAGAGTCAATGTGGAGGCTATATACAGGAGGTACCGGTACTGAGTCAATGTGGAGGCTATATACAGGAGGTACCGGTACTGAGTCAATGTGGAGGCTATATACACGGGGTACCGGTACTGAGTCAATGTGGAGGCTATATACAGGGGGTACCGGTACTGAGTCAATGTGGAGGTTATATACAGGGGGTACCGGTACAGAGTCAATGTGAAGGCTATATACAGGGGGTACCGGTACTGAGTCAATGTGGAGGCTATATACAGGAGGTACCGGTACTGAGTCAATGTGGAGGCTATATACAGGGTGTTACGGTACAGAGTCAATGTGGAGGTTATATACAGGGGGTACCGGTACTGAGTCAATGTGGAGGCTATATACAGGGGGTACCGGTACTGAGTCAATGTGTGGGGGTACAGGTTAGTAGTGAGGCTATATACAGGGGATACCGGTACTGAGTCAATGTGTGGGGGTACAGGTTAGTCGAAGTAATATGTACATGTAGGTAGGGGTTAAGTGACTATGTTTAGATAATAAACTGAGAAGCAGCAGTGTAAAAACGAAGGGGGGTGTCAATGCAAATAGTTCGGGTGGCCTTTTGATGGCTTGGGGGTAGAAGCTGTTAAGGAGCCTTTTGTGGTTCCTGAGTTAATTAAGCAGTTAACATCCCATCATGCTCAGGGTCATGTTAACATCCCATCATGCTCAGGGTCATGTTAACATCCCATCATGCTTAGGGTCATGTTAACGTCCCATCATGCTCAGGGTCATGTTAACGTTCCATCATGCTCAGGGTCATGTTAACGTCCCATCATGCTCAGGTTCATGTATAAAAATGCCGAGTTGCCCACTATGGCTAGAAGAAGAGATCTCAGTGACTGAAAGAGGGCTCTCAAAGGAACATAGAGGATGTATCAGTCACCAGATCTCAGTGACTGAAAGAGGGCTCTCAAAGGAACATAGAGGATGTATCAGTCACCAGATCTCAGTGACTGAAAGAGGGCTCTCAAAGGAACATAGAGGATGTATCAGTCACCAGATCTCAGTGACTGAAAGAGGGCTCTCAAAGGAACATAGAGGATGTATCAGTCACCAGATCTCAGTGACTGAAATTGTTTTATTTTTTATTTTTATTTAACCTTTATTTAACCAGGTAGGCAAGTTGAGAACAAGTTCTCATTTACAATTGCGACCTGGCCAAGATAAAGCAAAGCAGTTCGACAGATACAACGACACAGAGTTACACATGGAGTAAAACAAACATACAGTCAATAATACAGTATAAACAAGTCTATATACAATGTGAGCAAATGAGGTGAGAAGGGAGGTAAAGGCAAAAAAGGCCTTGGTGGCAAGGTAAATACAATATAGCAAATAAAACACTGGAATGGTAGTTTTGCAATGGAAGAATGTGCAAAGTAGAAATAAAAATAATGGGGTGCAAAGGAGCAAAATAAATAAATAAATTAAATACAGTTGGGAAAGAGGTAGTTGTTTGGGCTAAATTATAGGTGGGCTATGTACAGGTGCAGTAATCTGTGAGCTGCTCTGACAGTTGGTGCTTAAAGCTAGTGAGGGAGATAAGTGTTTCCAGTTTCAGAGATTTTTGTAGTTCGTTCCAGTCATTGGCAGCAGAGAACTGTAAAGAGAGGCGGCCAAAGAAATAATTGGTTTTGGGGGTGACTAGAGAGATATACCTGCTGGAGCGTGTGCTACAGGTGGGAGATGCTATGGTGACCAGCAAGCTGAGATAAGGGGGGACTTTACCTAGCAGGCTCTTGTAGATGACATGGAGCCAGTGGGTTTGGCGACGAGTATGAAGCGAGGGCCAGCCAACGAGAGCGTACAGGTCGCAATGGTGGGTAGAATATGGGGCTTTGGTGACAAAACGGATTGCACTGTGATAGACTGCATCCAATTTGTTGAGTAGGGTATTGGAGGCTATTTTGTAAATGACATCGCCAAAGTCGAGGATTGGTAGGATGGTCAGTTTTACAAGGGTATGTTTGGCAGCATGAGTGAAGGATGCTTTGTTGTGAAATAGGAAGCCAATTCTAGATTTAACTTTGGATTGGAGATGTTTGATATGGGTCTGGAAGGAGAGTTTACAGTCTAACCAGACACCTAAGTATTTGTAGTTGTCCACGTATTCTAAGTCAGAGCCGTCCAGAGTAGTGATGTTGGACAGGCGGGTAGGTGCAGGTAGCGATCGGTTGAAGAGCATGCATTTAGTTTTACTTGTATTTAAGAGCAATTGGAGGCCACGGAAGGAGAGTTGTATGGCATTGAAGCTTGCCTGGAGGGTTGTTAACACAGTGTCCAAAGAAGGGCCGGAAGTATACAGAATGGTGTCGTCTGTGTAGAGGTGGATCAGAGACTCACCAGCAGCAAGAGCGACCTCATTGATGTATACAGAGAAGAGAGTTCTCAAAGAGGGCTCTCAAAGGAACATAGATGATGTGTATCAGTCACCAGATCTCGGTGACTGAAAGAGGGCTCTCAAAAGAACATAGAGGATGTGTCTCAGTCACCAGATCTCAGTGACTGAAAGAGGGCTCTCAAAAGAACATAGAGGGTGTGTCTCAGTCACCAGATCTCAGTGACTGAAAGAGGGCTCTCAAAAGAACATAGAGGGTGTGTCTCAGTCACCAGATCTCAGTGACTGAAAGAGGGCTCTCAAAGGAACATAGAGGATGTGTCTCAGTCACCAGATCTCAGTGACTGAAAGAGGGCTCTCATAGGAACATAGAGGATGTGTATCAGTCACCAGATCTCAGTGACTGAAAGAGGGCTTTCAAAGGAACATAGAGGATGTGTCTCAGTCACCAGATCTCAGTGACTGAAAGAGGGCTTTCAAAGGAACATAGAGGATGTGTCTCAGTCACCAGATCTCAGTGACTGAAAGAGGGCTCTCAAAGGAACATAGAGGATGTGTCTCAGTCACCAGATCTCAGTGACTGAAAGAGGGCTCTCAAATGAACATAGAGGGTGTGTCTCAGTCACCAGATCTCAGTGACTGAAAGAGGGCTCTCAAATGAACATAGAGGGTGTGTCTCAGTCACCAGATCTCAGTGACTGAAAGAGGGCTCTCAAAAGAACATAGAGGATGTGTCTCAGTCACCAGATCTCAACCCAATTTAACACTTATGGAATATTTTGAAGCAGCGCCTGAGACAGCATTTTCCACCACCATCAAGAAAACACAAAAGTATGGAATTTCTCGTGGAAGGGATTTGTGTTTCGTATCCCTCCAATAGATTTCCCGAATTGTAGAATCTATGCCAAGGTGCATTGAAACATGGCCACGGTCGATGTTTGGGGTGTCGGGTTGATGCATTTTTTTCTCTGACGGGCAGAATGTAATTTTTTGGGCCTGCACTACCGAAGGCTATATCGGTCTGCTAATACTGGACTAGTAAAGGCCCAGTGCACTACTTGTGTGAAGATTATTATTATTATTAAAAAAAATATATAAAAAAATCATATTTTTTATTCTGATTTTTCACGGGGCGGTGCATTGAAGTTGTTCTGACGGCTCATGGTGACCCAACTCCCTATTAAGAACCTCCTTTATTTTTGACGGTTACCTCGGCTGTACACCTTTGCAGTCACTGGAAATCTACCGGCCACTAGAGGACATAGATCCTCATTTTCCCTTATATATATATATATATATATAATCTTCAATCATCACCCCTTCTCTTCTCTTCTCCCTCCCACCCCTTCTCTCTTCCTCTCTCCAAGGGACACAAATGCTAGTAACACCGGCAGGTTAGCAAGCAGGCTGCCAGCAAGCGAGAAGGACACGAGAGGAAAACGGTTATTGTCAAACACCAGATATTATCCATCTAAATTAACGGAAACTGCACAACACGGTATGTGAATAGTGCGTGCTATCATAATCTAATAATTTCGGATAAAGCATGTCTTCATGGATAACGGAGAAATAGCGCGTTGTGATATTAGGCTAACCTCAACTACCTGATAAATATAGGATGCATTTTTTGTTGTTGTTGAGTTTAGAGAATAGAGAAAGGTTGTAATGCATGTGTCGTGAGTACCCGGTAGTTAACGTTTCATCTAATTCCAGCAATCAGTTCTGAGCAACGGCGGTGCGCTGCTACCCTTCCTCTTCTGTCAAAAGAGCCAATCGTTTCCCGTTATGTGGCAGGATATGATTCCCTGGTTGTGATTTGACATGAATACAGTTTTATTTAGGTCTTATGGAAGATGATTGAAATAACGGTAACAATACCGGTAGCCTATCAATTGAAATAGCGGATGATTATTGCGGGGATGTAGTCTACCGTAGGCTACGATGATAGTGTAGTTTAGGTAACATCCAATACCACTAGAAGTAGCCGCGAGGACACGGATTTAGTCTCTCCTTGGTAATAATTTAACAGCACATTTGCTAGGAAATGCCGATTTGTTGTACATGTTGGTTTGCTAGTTTGGACCGGGTCGAGATGTGTTTTTATCCCCGGATTAGCGCTTCGACAGGGGGATATACATGTTTCCCCTGCAGTCCCAGGAGACCTCGGAGGCGTAACGATTGTCGTGTGACAGCCTGCCTGAAGCCGATTTCAGACACAGGCGTGTGTGTGTGTGTGTGTGTGTGAGAGAGAGAGAGAGAGAATCGGGGACTATGAGCTCTGCGCATGTGTAGAGAATATGGAATTGAAATTGCTGGCGTCGTGATCGTTGCGTAATTGCCTGCGTGCATAGTTTGGCGTATGGGTTATCATATTCATTATGCTACATTCCCGATTTAAAACATGATTTATAGCATGTCAGACTGCTGTGTTGCTAGACCCAGTCGTGTGTCAACCATTCTATTGCAGCTGTGAAATTATTTATGAATCGTGTCCTTGGCATGACACCCTGGACGGTCAATGTCTTAGTTTGAATGAAAAGATGTCTCGTGTGGTTAGACCTACTTCACCTACAGTCCATAGAGAATTATCCACATGTTTGTCCTTTGGGTGTTTTAGCTAAAAAGATAAATAAGTTATAGACAACCGTCCTCACAGCAGTCAGTAGGCTATTGTATCTGTATGCTACTGCTGTTGTTTTTACATTCCATAGGAATGAGGAGCAACTCTGCAGAAAGGCCTAGAACTAAACCTCATATGTGCTGCTATCTCTATCTGTCTGTCTGGAAGATAAATGGATGTGTTGCCGGCCAGTGAGAGGAGACATTGAAGGCCACACAGTGTCTAGTAGCAAAGACAAATACATAAAAAAAATTAAAAAACACAAGGCAGTTGATTCTCTCTGTCTATTTGTTAAAGTCACCGTAGGGGTGATCCATCAATGATGTTCATAGAAATTAACAGACTGAAGCTTCTCAATTAGAGGCTTGATTGGTCTATACCTCTCAGTCCAGATGTTGTAGAGAGAGAGAGGAGATGGAGAGGCAGACAGAGCAAGAGAGATAGAGGCCTTCTCAATTAAAGGTGTACCGACTTGATAGGTCTATACCTCTGTCCAGATGTTGTATATAGAGAGAGGCAGACAGAGAGAGAGAGGCAGACAGAGAGAGAGGCAGACAGAGAGAGGCAGACAGAGGGGGAGAGAGAGGTGGAGAGACAGCGAGAGAGAGGCATACAGAGCGAGGTAGACAGAGGGGAGAGAGACAGCGAGGCAGACAGAGACAGCGAGGCAGACAGAGAGAGCGGTGCAGACAGAGGTACCGGGGCAGACAGAGGTACCGGTGCAGACATAGGGAGCGGGGCAGACAGACATACAGAGAGTGATCGAGAGAGAGAGAAGCACAGACAAAGAAGGAAAAAAAGGCAGACCGAGAGACGGACGGACGGATGGACACGCAGAGAAGGGAGAGGTCGATTGTAGACGCAGAGAGAGAAATACATTAAAAGAGTGATTCCGTAGATGGGTATTAGGTTTATAATCCTTACTCTAGAGCAGGAAGAGGAAACAGTAATCAGATTTATTTATGAAACCACAAATATGATCCTTCCTGGTGCATGACTCTTGTCTAGTAGCTTCTATGTCCATAAATATAATCACACTCAAACCTGAGAGACCGTGACATCTCGGCTGCGTGTACGGTACACGGTGCTCTTTCAAAAAAAAGAGAGAGATATAGTGATCCAACAGTAGTGTAGAGATTGAGAGTTGTCCTCGGGGACACCAAGGTGGTGGGTTCAATTCCTACAGGATTCACGTAAATACTAAAACATGTAAGAACTGTAAATCACTTGGGATAAAAGTGTCTACTAAGTGGCCTAGCCTATATGTTATTAGAAGCCAAATAATATCAAAGTTTTAAGGCATGTCTGGTGCCTACTGTAATCAACTGTAGTTTCCTGATAACATAACAATAAATGGTCTGTGTCTATTTGTCAACAGCTGGTGTGTGATCACTAATATTAAGGAAGTCTCAAGGTGTTTCTTACCTGAGGTAGAATACCTCATGATAAGCTGTAGACCACACTATTTACCAAGAGAGTTTTCATCTATATTTTTCATAGCTGTCTATTTATCACCACAAACCGATGCTGGCAGTAAAACCCAACGAGCTGTATAAGGTCAAAAGCAAACAGGAAACCGCTCACCCAGAAGTGGCACTCCTAGTGGCCGTCGACTTTAATGCAGGAAAACTTAAATCCGTTTGACCTAATTTCTATGAGCATGTCACATGTGCAACCAGAGGGGGGGAAAAAAACCTCTAGACCACCTTTACTCCACACACAGAGACACATACAAAGCTCTCCCTCGCCCTCCAATTGGCAAATCTGACCATAACTCTATCCTCCTGATTCCTGCTTACAAAAAAAAACAAAAACTCAGAGGTACCAGTGAAGTGGTCTGATGACGCAGATTTTAAGCTACAGGACTGTTTTGCTAGCACAGACTGGAATATGTTCCGTGATTCATTCAATGTCATTGAGGAGTATAACAACTCAGTCAATAAGTGCATCGACGACGTCGTCCCCACAGTGACCGTACGTACATATCCCAACCAGAAGCCATGGATTACAGGCAACATCCTCGCTAAGCTAAAGGCTAGAGTTGCTGGCTTTCAAGGAGCGGGACACTAATCCGGACGTCTATAAGAAATCCCGCTGTGCCATCCGACAAGCCATCAAACAGGACGAAGATTGAATCCCAGCACACTGGCTCTGACGCTGGTCAGATGTGACAGGGCTTGCAAACTATTTTCTCCAGACGTGACACTTGGCATTCAGGCCAAAAAGTTCAATGTTGGTGTCGTCAGACCAAAGAATCTTGTTTCTCATGGTCTGAGAGTCCTTTTAGGTGCCTTTTGGCAAACTCCAAGCGGGCTGTCATGTGCCTTTTACTGAGGAGTGGCTTCCGTCTGGTCATTCTACCATAAATGTCTGATTGGTGGAGTACTGCAGAGATGGTTGTCCTCCTGGAAGGCTCTCCCATCTCCACAGAGGAACTCTAGAGCTCTGTCAGAGTGACCATTGGGTTCTTAGTCACCTCCCTGTCCAAGGCCTTTCTCTCCTGATTGCTCAGTTTAGCTGGCGGCCAGCTCTAGGAAGAATCTTGGTGGTTCCAAACTTCTTCCATTTAAGAATAATGGTGGCCAATGTGTTCTTTGGGACCTTCAATGCTGCAGAAATGTTTTGGTACCCTTCCCCAGATTTGTGCCTCGACAAAATACTGTCTTGGAGCTCAACGAACAATTCCTTCGACTTCATGGCTTGGTTTTTGCTCTGACATGCACTGTCAACTGTGTGACCTTATATAGACAGGTGTGTGCCTTTCCAAATAATGTCCAATCAATTGAATTTACCACAGGTGGACTCCAATCAAGTTGTAGAAACATCACAAGGATGATCAATGGAAACAGGATGCAACTGAGCTCAATTTCATTTCTCATAGCAAAGCGTCTGAACATTTCTCAAAACCTTTTTCATTTTTTATTATTAGCTATTGTGTGTAGATTGAGAGAAAAAAATATATTTTATCAATTTTATAATAAGGCTGTAACGTAACAAAATGTGTACAAAGGGAAGGGGTCTGAATACTTTCCCGAATGCACTCATTCCCCCCTCCTATTGGTTGTTGATCAGCATCATCAGTCTTTAAAGGACAGATGGTCTGTGACCTCTAACCTGAGCTCCATACTCCATCTGGATTCCCTTTACTCTCTATTTACACCCTAAGCTGTTTCCTGTCCCTCAGCTGTTTCCTGTCCCTCAGCTCTTTCCTGTCCCTCAGCTGTTTCCTGTCCCTCAGCTGTTTCCTGTCCCTCAGCTCTTTCTTGTCCCTCAGCTGTTTCCTGTCCCTCAGCTGTTTCCTGTCCCTCAACTGTTTCCTGTCCCTCAGTTCCTGCCCATCAGCTGTTTCCTGTCCATCAGCTGTTTCCTGTCCCTCAGCAAGGCAACACACATTGAAAGGAGGCGTGGTCCGGTCTGGAAAGGAGGCGTGGTCCGGTCTAGAAAGGAGGCGTGGTCCGGTCTAGAAAGGAGGCGTGGTCTGGTCTAGAAAGGAGGCGTGGTCCGGTCTGGAAAGGAGGCGTGGTCTGGTCTAGAAAGGAGGCGTGGTCCGGTCTGGAAAGGAGGCGTGGTCCGGTCTAGAAAGGAGGCGTGGTCCGGTCTGGAAAGGAGGCGTGGTTAGATATTTTTGTTTCAAAGAAAAAGAAAAGTCAGCAAAAGAAAGGAAGCCCTGTGTTGGAAAGTTGATGATTGACGCGAAGGAAAATAGGGGGAGGGGAGGGAGAGAAGGAGGAGGGAGGTAGATATGGAGGAGGGAGGGGGGAGATGGAGGAGATGGAGGGAGGGGGGAGGGAGAGAAGGAGGAGGGAGGGGGGAGGTAGATATGGAGGAGGGAGGGGGGAGATGGAGGAGATGGAGGGAGGGGGAGGGAGAGAAGGAGGAGGGAGGGGGGAGGTAGATATGGAGGAGGGAGGGGGGAGATGGAGGAGGGAGGGGGGAGATGGAGGAGAGAGGGGGAGGTAGATATGGAAGATGGAGGGAGGGGGGAGGTAGATATGGAGGAGGGAGGGGGGAGATGGAGGAGATGGAGGGAGAGAAGGAGGAGGGAGGGGGAGGTAGATATGGAGGAGGGAGGGGGAGGTAGATATGGAGGAGGGAGGGGGGAGATGGAGGAGATGGAGGGAGAGAAGGAAGAGGGAGGGGGAGGTAGATATGGAGGAGGGAGGGGGGAGATGGAGGAGATGGAGGAGGGAGGGGAGAGGGAGAGGAGGAGGAGGGAGGGGGAGGTAGATATGGAGGAGGGAGGGGGAAAATGGAGGGAGGGGGGAGAGGGAGGGGGAGGTAGATATGGAGGAGGGAGGGGAGAGATGGAGGAGGGAGGGAGAGAAGGAGGAGGGAGGGGGAGGTAGATATGGAGGGGGGAGGGATGGAGGAGGGAGGCAGGGATGGAGATAGATATGGAGGGGGGAGGGAGATATGGAGGAGGGAGGGGGAGATGGAGGGAGGGGGGAGATAGATATGGAGGAGGGAGGGGGAGATGGAGGGAGGGAGGTAGATATGGAGGAGGGAGGGGGAGGTAGATATGGAGGACGGAGGGGGGAGATGGAGGAGGGAGGGAGATAAGGAGGAGGGAGGGGGAGGGAGAGGAGGGAGGCAGGGATGGAGGAGGGAGGCAGGGATGGAGAAGGAGGGGGGAGGTAGATATGGAGGAGAGAGAGGGGAGATGGAGGGAGGGGGAGATGGAGGGAGGGAGGTAGATATGGAGGAGGGAGGGGGGAGGTAGATATGGAGGAGGGAGGGGGGAGATGGAGGAGGGAGGGAGATAAGGAGGAGGGAGGGAGAGAAGGAGGAGGGAGGGGGAGATGGAGGAGGGAGAGGGGAGATGGAGGGAGGTGGAGATGGAGGGAGGGGGGAGATAGATATGGAGGAGGGAGATGGAGGGAGGGAGGGAGGTAGAGAAGGAGGAGGGAGGCAGGGATGGAGGAGGGAGGGGGGAGATAGAGGTAGGTGGGTCACAGCTGGTAGGTGGGTCACAGAGAGAGACGTCGTGATTGGTTGAGGAAGGGGGTGGAGCGTGTGGAGGGGGAAATGGAAACAGATTTGCTGTGTTCATTGCTGTCTGTAGACCACATCTCTCCTTCTCTCTACATCCTCCCACCAGTCTGTTTCAGATTTAAAACCATTTTACACAGAGATTTGTTCTTTCTGCTTCACCAATTCAACTCTGATTGCTGAAGAACGTACATTTGAATGTAGGCTACCCTGTAAACGCATAACTTGCACGCAAGCAAGGCAACACACATTGAAATAAAATACAATTTTATTGGTCACATACACATGGTTAGCAGATGTTAATGCGAGTGTAGCGAAATGCTTGTGCTTCTAGTTAAGACCGTGCAGTAATATCTAACAAGTAATCTAACAATTTCACAAGAACAACCTTATACACACACAAGTGTAAAGGAACGAATAAGAATATGTGATGGCCGAACGGCATCGGCAAGATGCAGTAGATGGTATAGAGTACAGTATATACATATGAGATGAGTAATGTAGGGTATGTAAACATTATATAAAGTGGCATTGTTTAAAGTGACTTGTGATACATTTATTACATCCAGATGTGGTCTGTTATCAAGGCAACACAAACGTAATGTCAGTACAGTATGCTGATGAGTTTTGGCATCATGCCACCCATCAATACCTCCTGATTATTGTTACAAATATTGATAAGCAGGAAAGTATGCAAGATTATATACTGTAATAGCTTACCTAAATACAGTAATAACGAAGTACCTAAATACAGTAATAACTAAGTACCTAAATACAGTAATAACTAAGTACCTAAATACTGTAAGAACTAAGTACCTACATACTGTAATAACTAAGTACCTACATACTGTAATAACTAAGTACCTAAATACAGTAATAACTAAGTACCTAAATACTGTAATAACTAAGTACCTGAATACAGTAATAACTAAGTACCTAAATACTGTAATAACTAAGTACCTAAATACTGTAAGAACTAAGTACCTACATACTGTAATAACTAAGTACCTAAATACTGTAATAACTAAGTACCTGAATACAGTAATAACTAAGTACCTAAATACAGTAATAACTAAGTACCTGAATACTGTAATAACTAAGTACCTGAATAGAGTAATAACTAAGTACCTGAATACAGTAATAACTAAGTACCTGAATAGCCATAGCACTATTTTAGGAGAGCTGTTAGTCATGTTTTCACAAATATCTCATACTGTGGTTAGGTGGTTCTGGAATGTTCCCCTCACTAAAACCCACATTGTCACTACTTTAGACCTGACACACCTGTAGTTCAGTGGACAAAGAGTGAATCACAGGGCGAGAGGGGCAGTTATCATTCAATTAGCTGTAATGATGTTCCCCTCACTAAAACCCACATTGTCACTACTTTAGACCTGACACACCTGTAGTTCAGTGGACAAAGAGTGAATCACAGGGCGAGAGGGGCAGTTATCATTCAATTAGCTGTAATTATGTTCCCCTCATTAAAACCCACATTGTCAATATATTCAAACCTGACGCACAGACTTATCAAGCCACCAGTTGTTGACACATATCAGTGGACAACTCCTTTATGTTGTTAACCAACAACTCCTTTATGTTATTAACCAACAACTCCTTTAAGTTGTTAACCAACAACTCCTTTATGTTGTTAACCAACAACTCCTTTATGTTGTTAACCAACAACTCCTTGATGTTATTAACCAACAACTCCTTGATGTTATTAACCAACAACTCCTGGATGTTATTAACCAACAACTCCTTGATGTTGTTAACCAACAACTCCTTTATGTTGTTAACCAAAAACTCCTTTAAGTTGTTAACCAAAAACTCCTTTATGTTGTTAACCAACAACTCCTTTATGTTGTTAACCAACAACTCCTTGATGTTATTAACCAACAACTCCTTGATGTTATTAACCAACAACTCCTTGATGTTATTAACCAACAACTCCTTTATGTTATTAACCAACAACTCCTTTACGTTATTAACCAACAACTCCTTTATGTTATTAACCAACAACTCCTTTATGTTGTTAACCAACAACTCCTTGATGTTATTAACCAACAACTCCTTGATGTTATTAACCAACAACTCCTTGATGTTGTTAACCAACAACTCCTTGATGTTATTAACCAACAACTCCTTGATGTTGTTAACCAACAACTCCTTGATGTTATTAACCAACAACTCCTTTAAGTTGTTAACCAACAACTCCTTGATGTTATTAACCAACAACTCCTTTATGTTGTGAACCAACAACTCCTTTATGTTGTTAACCAACAACTCCTTTAAGTTGTTAACCAACAACTCCTTTATGTTATTAACCAAAAACTCCTTGATGTTAATAACCAACAACTCCTTTATGTTATTAACCAACAACTCCTTGATGTTATTAACCAACAACTCCTTTAAGTTGTTAACCAACAACTCCTTTATGTTATTAACCAACAACTCCTTGATGTTATTAACCAACAACTCCTTTATATTATTAACCAACAACTCCTTTATGTTATTAACACATCTCCTTTATGTTATTAACCAACAACTCCTTTGTGTTATTAACCAACAACTCCTTTGTGTTATTAACCAACAACTCCTTTGTGTTATTAACCAACAACTCCTTTGTGTTATTAACACATCTCCTTTATGTTATTAACTAACAGGCTCTCTCTTTCTCATGTTTTATCTGTTTCAGATATCCCCTCAACCTCTACCGGCCAGCGCTTCAGCCAGCAAACTGATACAAATACAGTTTGAAAAACGAACAAAGAGCTGACAAGCAACGTGTCTCCATTAATAGACTAGAGAAAGAAACGCACAACAGATGTCCTGATTGGCTCAAACCTTCAGACAGACGGGCAGTTGTATCGTGGAACACGTCAACACAGAGAAATCAAATGGCTGACAAGCAGATCAGGTTAGCATGCATTAGCTGTTAACATTCAACTCTGGTGTCTCCCTCAAATGGCACCTTATTCCCTATATTGTGCACTTTTATGCAGGCCCTGGTAAAAAAGTAGTGCACTGTATAGGGAAAAAGGGTGCCATTTCAGACACAACTTGTGTATAAGAAAACAGATCTGAAAATTGTTAAGCATAAGCACTATATTCTTCAATGTTAAACAAGTGTGCTTTTGTCTCCTCCCTCACAGTTTATTCAAGGTCCCCGTGTTCTATGAAATCTACATGTCGCATGCATCATATTTGATCCATAGCTGATCAAATTAACATAGCGCCACATTTGGTGTCAGCTGTGGGATAATGTCCCCTTTGTAACCATGTGGTGTCAGCTGTGGGATAATGTCCCCTATGTAACCATGTGGTGTCAGCTGTGGGATAATGTCCCTATGTAACCATGTGGTGTCAACTGTGGGATAATGTCCCCTATGTAACCATGTGGTGTCAGCTGTGGGATAATGTCCCCTATGTAACCATGTGGTGTCAGCTGTGGGATAATGTCCCCTATGTAACCATGTGGTGTCAGCTGTGGGATAATGTCCCCTATGTAACCATGTGGTGTCAGCTGTGGGATAATGTCCCCTATGTAACCATGTGGTGTAACCATGTGGTGTCAGCTGTGGGATAATGTCCCCTATGTAACCATGTGGTGTCAGCTGTGGGATAATGTCCCCTATGTAACCATGTGGTGTCAGCTGTGGGATAATGTCCCCTATGTAACCATGTGGTGTCAGCTGTGGGATAATGTCCCCTATGTAACCATGTGGTGTCAGCTGTGGGTTAATGTCCCCTTGTAACCATGTGGTGTCAGCTGTGGGTTAATGTCCCCTTGTAACCATGTGGTGTAACCATGTGGTGTCAGCTGTGGGTTAATGTCCCCTTGTAACCATGTGGTGTCAGCTGTGGGTTAATGTCCCCTTGTAACCATGTGGTGTAACCATGTGGTGTCAGCTGTGGGTTAATGTCCCCTTGTAACCATGTGGTGTCAGCTGTGGGTTAATGTCCCCTTGTAACCATGTGGTGTCAGCTGTGGGATAATGTCCCCTATGTAACCATGTGGTGTCAGCTGTGGGATAATGTCCCCTATGTAACCATGTGGTGTCAGCTGTGGGATAATGTCCCCTATGTAACCATGTGGTGTCAGCTGTGGGTTAATGTCCCCTATGTAACCATGTGGTGTCAGCTGTGGGATAATGTCCCCTATGTAACCATGTGGTGTAACCATGTGGTGTCAGCTGTGGGATAATGTCCCCTATGTAACCATGTGGTGTCAGCTGTGGGATAATGTCCCCTATGTAACCATGTGGTGTCAGCTGTGGGTTAATGTCCCCTTGTAACACTATAAAAGTGATAGATGTGATGTGCAGCGATATTTCACAGCAGCATCATTTCTCTCCTTCTTCTCCCCTAATTCCTACCCTTCCTTCCTCCTTCCCCTCCTTCTTCCTCCTCTTTCCATCTCCCTTCCCTCCCTCTTCCTCCTCTCTCCATCTCCCTTCCTCCTTCCCTCTTCCTCCTCTCCTCCCCCCAGTTTGCCTGCCAAGTTGATAAACGGTGGGATAGCAGGGCTGATTGGTGTGAGCTGTGTGTTTCCCATTGACTTGGCCAAGACACGCCTGCAGAACCAGCAAAATGGATCACGCCTCTACACCAGCATGTATGTACTCACTCACTCACTCACTCACACTTTCACTCACTCACTCACTCACTCACGCACGCACGCACGCACACACACACACACTCAAGCACACACTCACGCACACACACACTCATGCCAAGAGTGTGCAAAGCTGTCATCAATGCAAATGTAGTTATGTTACGTTGTAGTAACTAGTTGATGTTATATGTTGTAGTAACTAGTTGATGTTATGTGTTGTAGTAACTAGTTGATGTTATGTGTTGTAGTAACTAGTTGATGTTGTAGTAACTAGTTGATGTTATGTGTTGTAGTAACTAGTTGATGTTATGTGTTGTAGTAACTAGTTGATTTTATGTGTTGTAGTAACTAGTTGATGTTATGTGTTGTAGTAACTAGTTGATGTTATGTGTTGTAGTAACTAGTTGATGTTATGTGTTGTAGTAACTAGTTGATGTTATGTGTTGTAGTAACTAGTTGATGTTATGTGTTGTAGTAACTAGTTGATGTTGTAGTAACTAGTTGATGTTGTAGTAACTAGTTGATGTTATATGTTGTAGTAACTAGTTGATTTTATGTGTTGTGTAGTAACTAGTTGATGTTATGTGTTGTGTAGTAACTAGTTGATGTTATGTGTTGTAGTAACTAGTTGATGTTATGTGTTGTAGTAACTAGTTGATGTTATGTGTTGTAGTAACTAGTTGATGTTATATGTTGTAGTAACTAGTTGATTTTATGTGTTGTAGTAACTAGTTGATTTTATGTGTTGTAGTAACTAGTTGATGTTATGTGTTGTAGTAACTAGTTGATGTTGTAGTAACTAGTTGATGTTGTAGTAACTAGTTGATGTTGTAGTAACTAGTTGATGTTGTAGTAACTAGTTGATGTTATGTGTTGTTGTAACTAGTTGGTTGTGTCTTGTAGTAACTAGTTGATGTTATATGTTGTTGTAACTAGTTGGTGATGTTATATGTTGTAGTAACTAGTTGGTGATGTTAAATGTTGTAGTAACTAGTTGGTTGTGTCTTGTAGTAACTAGTTGGTGATGTTATATGTTGTAGTAACTAGTTGGTGATGTTAAATGTTGTAGTAACTAGTTGGTTGTGTCTTGTAGTAACTAGTTGGTGATGTTATATGTTGTTGTAACTAGTTGGTGATGTTATATGTTGTAGTAACTAGTTGGTGATGTTATATGTTGTTGTAACTAGTTGGTTGTGTCTTGTAGTAACTAGTTGGTGATGTTATATGTTGTAGTAACTAGTTGGTGATGTTAGATGTTGTAGTAACTAGTTGGTGATGTTATATGTTGTTGTAACTAGTTGGTGATGTTATATGTTGTAGTAACTAGTTGGTGATGTTATATGTTGTTGTAACTAGTTGGTGATGTTATATGTTGTAGTAACTAGTTGGTTGTGTCTTGTAGTAACTAGTTGGTGATGTTATATGTTATAGTAACTAGTTGGTGATGTTATATGTTGTTGTAACTAGTTGGTGATGTTATATGTTGTTGTAACTAGGTGATGTTGTAGGAACTAGTTGGTTGTGTCTTGTAGTAACTAGTTGGTGATGTTATATGTTGTAGTAACTAGTTGGTGATGTTATATGTTGTTGTAACTAGTTGGTTGTGTCTTGTAGTATCTAGTTGGTGATGTTATATGTTGTAGTAACTAGTTGTTGATGTTATATGTTGTAGTAACTAGTTGGTGATGTTATATGTTGTTGTAACTAGTTGGTGATGTTATATGTTGTTGTAACTAGTTGGTGATGTTATATGTTGTAGTAACTAGTTGGTGATGTTATATGTTGTTGTAACTAGTTGGTGATGTTATATGTTGTTGTAACTAGTTGGTTGTGTCTTGTAGTAAGTAGTTGGTGATGTTATATGTTGTAGTAACTAGTTGGTGATGTTATATGTTGTTGTAACTAGTTGGTGATGTTATATGTTGTAGTAACTAGTTGGTGATGTTATATGTTGTTGTAACTAGTTGGTGATGTTATATGTTGTTGTAACTAGTTGGTGATGTTATATGTTGTAGTAACTAGTTGGTTGTGTCTTGTAGTAACTAGTTGGTAATGTTATATGTTGTAGTAACTAGTTGGTTGTGTCTTGTAGTAACTAGTTGGTTGTGTCTTGTAGTAACTAGTTGATGTTATGTGTTGTAGTAACTAGTTGATGTTGTAGTAACTAGTTGGTTGTGTCTTGTAGTAACTATTTGGTGATGTTATATGTTATAGTAACTAGTTGGTGATGTTATATGTTGTAGTAACTAGTTGGTTGTGTCTTGTAGTAACTAGTTGGTAATGTTATATGTTGTAGTAACTAGTTGGTTGTGTCTTGTAGTAACTAGTTGGTGATGTTATATGTTGTAGTAACTAGTTTGTTGTGTCTTGTAGTAACTAGTTGGTGATGTTATATGTTGTTGTAACTAGTTGGTGATGTTATATGTTGTTGTAACTAGTTGGTGATGTTATATGTTGTTGTAACTAGGTGATGTTGTAGTAACTAGTTGGTTGTGTCTTGTAGTAACTAGTTGGTGATGTTATATGTTGTAGTAACTAGTTGGTGATGTTATATGTTGTTGTAACTAGTTGGTGATGTTAAATGTTGTAGTAACTCGTTGGTTGTGTCTTGTAGTAACTAGTTGGTGATGTTATATGTTGTAGTAACTAGTTGGTGATGTTTTATGTTGTAGTAACTAGGTGATGTTATATGTTGTTGTAACTAGTTGGTGATGTTATATGTTGTTGTAACTAGTTGGTCATGTTATATGTTGTAGTAACTAGTTGATGTTATGTGTTGTAGTAACTAGTTGATGTTGTAGTAACTAGTTGATGTTATGTGTTGTAGTAACTAGTTGGTGATGTTATATGTTGTTGTAACTAGTTGGTGATGTTAAATGTTGTAGTAACTAGTTGGTTGTGTCTTGTAGTAACTAGTTGGTGATGTTATATGTTGTAGTAACTAGTTGGTTGTGTCTTGTAGTAACTAGTTGGTGATGTTATATGTTGTATTAACTAGTTGGTGATGTTATATGTTGTAGTAACTAGTTGGTTGTGTCTTGTAGTAACTAGTTGGTAATGTTATATGTTGTAGTAACTAGTTGGTTGTGTCTTGTAGTAACTAGTTGGTGATGTTATATGTTGTAGTAACTAGTTTGTTGTGTCTTGTAGTAACTAGTTGGTGATGTTATATGTTGTTGTAACTAGTTGGTGATGTTATATGTTGTTGTAACTAGTTGGTGATGTTATATGTTGTTGTAACTAGGTGATGTTGTAGTAACTAGTTGGTTGTGTCTTGTAGTAACTAGTTGGTGATGTTATATGTTGTAGTAACTAGTTGGTGATGTTATATGTTGTTGTAACTAGTTGGTGATGTTAAATGTTGTAGTAACTCGTTGGTTGTGTCTTGTAGTAACTAGTTGGTGATGTTATATGTTGTAGTAACTAGTTGGTGATGTTTTATGTTGTAGTAACTAGGTGATGTTATATGTTGTTGTAACTAGTTGGTGATGTTATATGTTGTTGTAACTAGTTGGTCATGTTATATGTTGTAGTAACTAGTTGATGTTATGTGTTGTAGTAACTAGTTGATGTTGTAGTAACTAGTTGATGTTATGTGTTGTAGTAACTAGTTGGTGATGTTATATGTTGTTGTAACTAGTTGGTGATGTTAAATGTTGTAGTAACTAGTTGGTTGTGTCTTGTAGTAACTAGTTGGTGATGTTATATGTTGTAGTAACTAGTTGGTTGTGTCTTGTAGTAACTAGTTGGTGATGTTATATGTTGTATTAACTAGTTGGTGATGTTATATGTTGTAGTAACTAGTTTGTGATGTTAAATGTTGTAGTAACTAGTTGGTTGTGTCTTGTAGTAACTAGTTGGTGATGTTATATGTTGTTGTAACTAGTTGGTGATGTTATATGTTGTAGTAACTAGTTGGTGATGTTATATGTTGTTGTAACTAGTTGGTTGTGTCTTGTAGTAACTAGTTGGTGATGTTATATGTTGTAGTAACTAGTTGGTTGTGTCTTGTAGTAACTAGTTGGTGATGTTATATGTTGTAGTAACTAGTTGGTGATGTTAGATGTTGTAGTAACTAGTTGGTGATGTTATATGTTGTTGTAACTAGTTGGTGATGTTATATGTTGTAGTAACTAGTTGGTGATGTTATATGTTGTTGTAACTAGTTGGTGATGTTATATGTTGTAGTAACTAGTTGGTTGTGTCTTGTAGTAACTAGTTGGTGATGTTATATGTTATAGTAACTAGTTGGTGATGTTATATGTTGTAGTAACTAGTTGGTTGTGTCTTGTAGTAACTAGTTGGTGATGTTATATGTTGTTGTAACTAGTTGGTGATGTTATATGTTGTTGTAACTAGTTGGTGATGTTATATGTTGTTGTAACTAGGTGATGTTGTAGGAACTAGTTGGTTGTGTCTTGTAGTAACTAGTTGGTGATGTTATATGTTGTAGTAACTAGTTGGTGATGTTATATGTTGTTGTAACTAGTTGGTTGTGTCTTGTAGTATCTAGTTGGTGATGTTATATGTTGTAGTAACTAGTTGTTGATGTTATATGTTGTAGTAACTAGTTGGTGATGTTATATGTTGTTGTAACTAGTTGGTGATGTTATATGTTGTTGTAACTAGTTGGTGATGTTATATGTTGTAGTAACTAGTTGGTGATGTTATATGTTGTTGTAACTAGTTGGTGATGTTATATGTTGTTGTAACTAGTTGGTTGTGTCTTGTAGTAAGTAGTTGGTGATGTTATATGTTGTAGTAACTAGTTGGTGATGTTATATGTTGTTGTAACTAGTTGGTGATGTTATATGTTGTAGTAACTAGTTGGTGATGTTATATGTTGTTGTAACTAGTTGGTGATGTTATATGTTGTTGTAACTAGTTGGTGATGTTATATGTTGTAGTAACTAGTTGGTTGTGTCTTGTAGTAACTAGTTGGTAATGTTATATGTTGTAGTAACTAGTTGGTTGTGTCTTGTAGTAACTAGTTGGTTGTGTCTTGTAGTAACTAGTTGATGTTATGTGTTGTAGTAACTAGTTGATGTTGTAGTAACTAGTTGGTTGTGTCTTGTAGTAACTATTTGGTGATGTTATATGTTATAGTAACTAGTTGGTGATGTTATATGTTGTAGTAACTAGTTGGTTGTGTCTTGTAGTAACTAGTTGGTAATGTTATATGTTGTAGTAACTAGTTGGTTGTGTCTTGTAGTAACTAGTTGGTGATGTTATATGTTGTAGTAACTAGTTTGTTGTGTCTTGTAGTAACTAGTTGGTGATGTTATATGTTGTTGTAACTAGTTGGTGATGTTATATGTTGTTGTAACTAGTTGGTGATGTTATATGTTGTTGTAACTAGGTGATGTTGTAGTAACTAGTTGGTTGTGTCTTGTAGTAACTAGTTGGTGATGTTATATGTTGTAGTAACTAGTTGGTGATGTTATATGTTGTTGTAACTAGTTGGTGATGTTAAATGTTGTAGTAACTCGTTGGTTGTGTCTTGTAGTAACTAGTTGGTGATGTTATATGTTGTAGTAACTAGTTGGTGATGTTTTATGTTGTAGTAACTAGGTGATGTTATATGTTGTTGTAACTAGTTGGTGATGTTATATGTTGTTGTACCTAGTTGGTCATGTTATATGTTGTAGTAACTAGTTGATGTTATGTGTTGTAGTAACTAGTTGATGTTGTAGTAACTAGTTGATGTTATGTGTTGTAGTAACTAGTTGGTGATGTTATATGTTGTTGTAACTAGTTGGTGATGTTAAATGTTGTAGTAACTAGTTGGTTGTGTCTTGTAGTAACTAGTTGGTGATGTTATATGTTGTAGTAACTAGTTGGTTGTGTCTTGTAGTAACTAGTTGGTGATGTTATATGTTGTATTAACTAGTTGGTGATGTTATAGGTTGTAGTAACTAGTTGGTTGTGTCTTGTAGTAACTAGTTGGTGATGTTATATGTTGTTGTAACTAGTTGGTGATGTTATATGTTGTTGTAACTAGTTGGTTGTGTCTTGTAGTAACTAGTTGGTGATGTTATATGTTGTAGTAACTAGTTGGTGATGTTATATGTTGTTGTAACTAGTTGGTTGTGTCTTGTAGTAACTAGTTGGTGATGTTATATGTTGTTGTAACTAGTTGGTGATGTTATATGTTGTTGTAACTAGTTGGTTGTGTCTTGTAGTAAGTAGTTGGTGATGTTATATGTTGTTGTAACTAGTTGGTGATGTTATATGTTGTTGTAACTAGTTGGTTGTGTCTTGTAGTAACTAGTTGGTGATGTTATATGTTGTTGTAAGTAGTTGGTGATGTTATATGTTGTTGTAACTAGTTGGTGATGTTATATGTTGTTGTAACTAGTTGGTTGTGTCTTGTAGGTCTGACTGTCTTATCAAGACCATCCGCTCAGAGGGATACTTCGGGATGTACAGAGGTAGGTTCGGGTGAGGACGTGGAAGTATATTTGTGTGTGTGTGTGCACTAGAAAGTGGCAGGTACATGCTAAAGACAAACATTGCACAGTGAGGTCCTTTTGAAAGTTGCTGACCACTGCTGAACACTGAGACTATCAGAGCTGCTTATAGCCGTGAGACAACTCACTCTCACCAGCACACAGCTAACCACATCCTCAGGTATACAGGACATCCTCAGGTATACAGGACATCCTCAGGTATACAGGACAGCCTCAGGTATACAGGACATCCTCGGGTATACAGGACATCCTCAGGTATACAGGACATCCTCAGGTATACAGGACAGCCTCAGGTATACAGGACATCCTCAGGTATACAGGACATCCTCAGGTATACAGGACATCCTCAGGTATACAGGACAGCCTCAGGTATACAGGACATCCTCAGGTATACAGGACATCCTCAGGTATACAGGACATCCTCAGGTATACAGGACATCCTCAGGTATACAGGACATCCTCAGGTATACAGGACATCCTCAGGTATACAGGACATCCTCAGGTATACAGGACATCCTCAGGTATACAGGACAGCCTCAGGTCTGGGAACATAATGCACAAAAATAAATGTTACCACCATACATTACAACATGCCTGCTGTGTGTGACTGGGAAAATCACAATTCCTCTCTTTCTCCTCTTTGTCTCTCTCTCTCTCCTACTCTCTTTCTCCTCTCTCTCTCTCTTTCTCCTCTCTCTCTCTCTCTCTTTCTTCTCTCTGTCTCTCTCTCTCTCTTTCTTCTCTCTGTCTCTCTCTCTCTCTCTCTCTCTTTCTCCTCTCTGTCTCTCTCTCTGCCTCTTCTTTCTCTCTCCCCTCTCTCTTCCCCTCTCTCTGCCTCTCTCTCTCGCTCTCCCTCACCTCTCTCTCTGTCTCTCTCTGTCTCTCTCTCTTTCTCCTCTCTGTCTCTCTCTCTCTCTCTCTCCCTCCTCTCTCTTTCTCCTCTCTGTCTCTCTCTCTCTCCTACTCTCTCTCTCTCTCTTTCTCATCTCTGCCTCTCTCTCGCTCTCACTCCCCTCTCTTTGCCTCTTTCTCTCGCTCTCCCTCCTGTCTCTGCCTCTTTCTCTCGCTCTCCCTCCCCTCTCGCTGCCTCTCTCGCTCTCTTCTTTCTCTACCTCCCCTCTCTCTACCTCTTTCTTCTTTCTCTCCCTCTCTCCATCTCTCTTGCTCTCCCTTCCTCCCTCCATCTCTCTTGCTCTCTCTCTCTCTCCCTCCCCTCTCTCTGACTCTCTCTCACTCTCCCTCCCCTCCATCTGACTCTCTCTCACTCTCCCTCCCCTCCATCTCTCTCTCGATCCTTCTCCTTCTATCTCTCTCGCTCTCGCTCCCTCTCCTTCCATCTCTCTCTCTCTATCTCTGTCTCTCACTTCCTCTCATTGTTACAGGGTCTGCGGTGAACCTAACCCTGGTCACGCCAGAGAAAGCCATCAAGCTAGCAGCAAATGACTTCTTCAGACAATACCTCTCCAAGGATGGGTAAGATGTGATGACTAAGACACACGAACACACACACACACACACACACACAGACATACACAGAGTGAAAGAGAGGTCTCTGAGCCAACACAATCCCTGACACGTTTGGGTGTCTGTTTCACTGTGTCGTCGTTCCAAATGGTACCCTATTCCCTATATAGTGCACTACTTTAGACCAGAGCTGGCACCCTATTCCCTATATAGTGCACTATTTTAGACCAGAGCTGGCACCCTATTCCCTATATAGTGCACTACTTTAGACCAGAGCCCTATTCCCTATATAGTGCACTACTTTAGACCAGAGCCCTATTCCCTATATAGTGCACTACTTTAGAACAGAGCCCTATTCACTATATAGTGCACTACTTTAGACCAGAGCCCTATTCCCTATATAGTGCACTACTTTAGATCAGAGCCCTATTCCCTATATAGTGCACTACTTTAGACCAGAGCCCTATTCCCTATATAGTGCACTACTTTAGATCAGAGCCCTATTCCCTATATAGTGCACTACTTTAGATCAGAGCCCTATTCCCTATATAGTGCACTACTTTAGACCAGAGCTGGCACCCTATTCCCTATATAGTGCACTACTTTAGACCAGAGCTGGCACCCTATTCCCTATATAGTGCACTACTTTAGACCAGAGCTGGCACCCTATTCCCTATATATAGGGCACTAATTTTGACCTGATCCCTATGGGCCCTGGTACAAAGTAGTGCACTAAATAAGGAAAAGTGTACAATTTGGAACACATTATGTTTCTTTGATTGGTTTTCTACTTTAACTTTCTGCTTTAGTTAATCCTTCAATATACTGACAGCAAGGATTAGACATAGACATTGTTGCTTACTATGCTATCGCTGTCAAACTACTGGAAAACTACTGTCAAACTACTGGAAAACCATCGCTGTCAAACTACTGGAAAACCATCTCTGTCAAACTACTGGAAAACCATCGCTGTCAAACTACTGGAAAACTACTGGAAAACCATCTCTGTCAAACTACTGGAAAACTACTGGAAAACCATCTCTGTCAAACTACTGGAAAACTACTGGAAAACCATCTCTGTCAAACTACTGGAAAACTACTGGAAAACTACTGGAAAACTACTGGAAAACCATCTCTGTCAAACTACTGGAAAACCATCTCTGTCAAACTACTGGAAAACCATCTCTGTCAAACTACTGGAAAACCATCGCTGTCAAACTACTGGAAAACTACTGGAAAACCATCTCTGTCAAACTACTGGAAAACTACTGGAAAACCATCTCTGTCAAACTACTGGGAAAACATCTCTGTCAAATTACTGGAAAACTACTGGAAAACCATCTCTGTCAAACTACTGGAAAACTACTGGAAAACCATCTCTGTCAAACTACTGGAAAACTACTGGAAAACCATCTCTGTCAAACTACTGGAAAACTACTGGAAAACCATCTCTGTCAAACTACTGGAAAACTACTGGAAAACCATCTCTGTCAAACTACTGGAAAACCATCTCTGTCAAACTACTGGAAAACTACTGGAAAACCATCTCTGTCAAACTACTGGAAAACTACTGGAAAACCATCTCTGTCAAACTACTGGAAAACTACTGGAAAACCATCTCTGTCAAACTACTGGAAAACCATCTCTGTCAAACTACTGGAAAACTACTGGAAAACCATCTCTGTCAAACTACTGGAAAACTACTGGAAAACCATCTCTGTCAAACTACTGGAAAACTACTGGAAAACCATCTCTGTCAAACTACTGGAAAACCATCTCTGTCAAACTACTGGAAAACTACTGGAAAACCATCTATGTCAAACTACTGGAAAACTACTGGAAAACCATCTCTGTCAAACTACTGGAAAACCATCTCTGTCAAACTACTGGAAAACCATCGCTGTCAAACTACTGGAAAACTACTGGAAAACCATCTCTGTCAAACTACTGGAAAACTACTGGAAAACCATCTCTGTCAAACTACTGGAAAACCATCTATGTCAAACTACTGGAAAACTACTGGAAAACCATCTCTGTCAAATTACTGGAAAACTACTGGAAAACCATCTATGTCAAACTACTGGAAAACCATCTCTGTCAAACTACTGGAAAACTACTGGAAAACCATCTCTATCAAATTACTGGAAAACTACTGGAAAACCATCTATGTCAAACTACTGGAAAACTACTGGAAAACCATCTCTGTCAAACTACTGGAAAACCATCTCTGTCAAATTACTGGAAAACTACTGGAAAACCATCTATGTCAAACTACTGGAAAACCATCTCTGTCAAACTACTGGAAAACTACTGGAAAACCATCTCTGTCAAACTACTGGAAAACTACTGGAAAACCATCTCTATCAAATTACTGGAAAACTACTGGAAAACCATATATGTCAAACTACTGGAAAACTACTGGAAAACCATCTCTGTCAAACTACTGGAAAACCATCTCTGTCAAACTATCTCTGGGCTGGGGGTTTCTCTCCTTTCTCTGGAAAACTACTGGAAAACCATCTCTGTCAAACTACTGGAAAACTACTGGAAAACCATCTCTGTCAAACTACTGGAAAACTACTGGAAAACCATCTCTGTCAAATTACTGGAAAACTACTGGAAAACCATCTCTGTCAAACTACTGGAAAACTACTGGAAAACCATCTCTGTCAAACTACTGGAAAACCATCTTTGTCAAACTACTGGAAAACCATCTCTGTCAAATTACTGGAAAACTACTGGAAAACCATCTCTGTCAAATTACTGGAAAACTACTGGAAAACCATCTCTGTCAAACTACTGGAAAACCATCTCTGTCAAACTACTGGAAAACCATCTCTGTCAAACTACTGGAAAACTACTGGAAAACCATCTCTGTCAAACTACTGGAAAACCATCCCTGTCAAACTACTGGAAAACCATCTCTGTCAAATTACTGGAAAACTACTGGAAAACCATCTCTGTCAAACTACTGGAAAACCATCTCTGTCAAACTACTGGAAAACCATCTCTGTCAAACTACTGGAAAACCATCTCTGTCAAACTACTGGAAAACTACTGGAAAACCATCTATGTCAAACTACTGGAAAACTACTGGAAAACCATCTCTGTCAAACTACTGGAAAACCATCTCTGTCAAACTACTGGAAAACCATCGCTGTCAAACTACTGGAAAACTACTGGAAAACCATCTCTGTCAAACTACTGGAAAACTACTGGAAAACCATCTCTGTCAAACTACTGGAAAACCATCTATGTCAAACTACTGGAAAACTACTGGAAAACCATCTCTGTCAAATTACTGGAAAACTACTGGAAAACCATCTATGTCAAACTACTGGAAAACCATCTCTGTCAAACTACTGGAAAACTACTGGAAAACCATCTCTATCAAATTACTGGAAAACTACTGGAAAACCATCTATGTCAAACTACTGGAAAACTACTGGAAAACCATCTCTGTCAAACTACTGGAAAACCATCTCTGTCAAACTACTGGAAAACTACTGGAAAACCATCTATGTCAAACTACTGGAAAACTACTGGAAAACCATCTCTGTCAAACTACTGGAAAACCATCTCTGTCAAACTACTGGAAAACCATCGCTGTCAAACTACTGGAAAACTACTGGAAAACCATCTCTGTCAAACTACTGGAAAACTACTGGAAAACCATCTCTGTCAAACTACTGGAAAACCATCTATGTCAAACTACTGGAAAACTACTGGAAAACCATCTCTGTCAAATTACTGGAAAACTACTGGAAAACCATCTATGTCAAACTACTGGAAAACCATCTCTGTCAAACTACTGGAAAACTACTGGAAAACCATCTCTATCAAATTACTGGAAAACTACTGGAAAACCATCTATGTCAAACTACTGGAAAACTACTGGAAAACCATCTCTGTCAAACTACTGGAAAACCATCTCTGTCAAATTACTGGAAAACTACTGGAAAACCATCTATGTCAAACTACTGGAAAACCATCTCTGTCAAACTACTGGAAAACTACTGGAAAACCATCTCTGTCAAACTACTGGAAAACTACTGGAAAACCATCTCTATCAAATTACTGGAAAACTACTGGAAAACCATATATGTCAAACTACTGGAAAACTACTGGAAAACCATCTCTGTCAAACTACTGGAAAACCATCTCTGTCAAACTATCTCTGGGCTGGGGGTTTCTCTCCTTTCTCTGGAAAACTACTGGAAAACCATCTCTGTCAAACTACTGGAAAACTGCTGGAAAACCATCTCTGTCAAACTACTGGAAAACTACTGGAAAACCATCTCTGTCAAATTACTGGAAAACTACTGGAAAACCATCTCTGTCAAACTACTGGAAAACTACTGGAAAACCATCTCTGTCAAACTACTGGAAAACCATCTTTGTCAAACTACTGGAAAACCATCTCTGTCAAATTACTGGAAAACTACTGGAAAACCATCTCTGTCAAATTACTGGAAAACTACTGGAAAACCATCTCTGTCAAACTACTGGAAAACCATCTCTGTCAAACTACTGGAAAACCATCTCTGTCAAACTACTGGAAAACTACTGGAAAACCATCTCTGTCAAACTACTGGAAAACCATCCCTGTCAAACTACTGGAAAACCATCTCTGTCAAATTACTGGAAAACTACTGGAAAACCATCTCTGTCAAACTACTGGAAAACCATCTCTGTCAAACTACTGGAAAACCATCTCTGTCAAACTACTGGAAAACCATCTCTGTCAAACTACTGGAAAACTACTGGAAAACCATCTATGTCAAACTACTGGAAAACTACTGGAAAACCATCTCTGTCAAACTACTGGAAAACCATCTCTGTCAAACTACTGGAAAACCATCGCTGTCAAACTACTGGAAAACTACTGGAAAACCATCTCTGTCAAACTACTGGAAAACTACTGGAAAACCATCTCTGTCAAACTACTGGAAAACCATCTATGTCAAACTACTGGAAAACTACTGGAAAACCATCTCTGTCAAATTACTGGAAAACTACTGGAAAACCATCTATGTCAAACTACTGGAAAACCATCTCTGTCAAACTACTGGAAAACTACTGGAAAACCATCTCTATCAAATTACTGGAAAACTACTGGAAAACCATCTATGTCAAACTACTGGAAAACTACTGAAAAACCATCTCTGTCAAACTACTGGAAAACCATCTCTGTCAAATTACTGGAAAACTACTGGAAAACCATCTATGTCAAACTACTGGAAAACCATCTCTGTCAAACTACTGGAAAACTACTGGAAAACCATCTCTGTCAAACTACTGGAAAACTACTGGAAAACCATCTCTATCAAATTACTGGAAAACTACTGGAAAACCATCTCTGTCAAACTACTGGAAAACTACTGGAAAACCATCTCTGTCAAACTACTGGAAAACCATCTCTGTCAAACTATCTCTGGGCTGGGGGTTTCTCTCCTTTCTCTGGAAAACTACTGGAAAACCATCTCTGTCAAACTACTGGAAAACTACTGGAAAACCATCTCTGTCAAACTACTGGAAAACTACTGGAAAACCATCTCTGTCAAATTACTGGAAAACTACTGGAAAACCATCTCTGTCAAACTACTGGAAAACTACTGGAAAACCATCTCTGTCAAACTACTGGAAAACTACTGGAAAACCATCTCTGTCAAATTACTGGAAAACTACTGGAAAACCATCTCTGTCAAACTACTGGAAAACTACTGGAAAACCATCTCTGTCATACTACTGGAAAACCATCTTTGTCAAACTACTGGAAAACCATCTCTGTCAAATTACTGGAAAACTACTGGAAAACCATCTCTGTCAAATTACTGGAAAACTACTGGAAAACCATCTCTGTCAAACTACTGGAAAACCATCTCTGTCAAACTACTGGAAAACCATCTCTGTCAAACTACTGGAAAACTACTGGAAAACCATCTCTGTCAAACTACTGGAAAACCATCCCTGTCAAACTACTGGAAAACCATCTCTGTCAAATTACTGGAAAACTACTGGAAAACCATCTCTGTCAAACTACTGGAAAACCATCTCTGTCAAACTACTGGAAAACTACTGGAAAACCATCTCTGTCAAACTACTGGAAAACCATCTCTGTCAAACTACTGGAAAACTACTGGAAAACCATCTCTGTCAAACTATCTCTGGGCTGGGGGTTTCTCTCCTTTCTCTGGAAAACTACTGGAAAACCATCTCTGTCAAACTGCTGGAAAACTACTGGAAAACCATCTCTGTCAAACTACTGGAAAACTACTGGAAAACCATCTCTGTCAAATTACTGGAAAACTACTGGAAAACCATCTCTGTCAAACTACTGGAAAACTACTGGAAAACCATCTTTGTCAAACTACTGGAAAACCATCTCTGTCAAATTACTGGAAAACTACTGGAAAACCATCTCTGTCAAACTACTGGAAAACCATCTCTGTCAAATTACTGGAAAACTACTGGAAAACCATCTCTGTCAAACTACTGGAAAACTACTGGAAATCCATCTCTGTCAAATTACTGGAAAACTACTGGAAAACCATCTCTGTCAAACTACTGGAAAACTACTGGAAAACCATCTCTGTCAAACTACTGGAAAACTACTGGAAAACCATCTATGTCAAACTACTGGAAAACTACTGGAAAACCATCTCTGTCAAACTACTGGAAAACCATCTCTGTCAAACTACTGGAAAACCATCGCTGTCAAACTACTGGAAAACTACTGGAAAACCATCTCTGTCAAACTACTGGAAAACTACTGGAAAACCATCTCTGTCAAACTACTGGAAAACCATCTATGTCAAACTACTGGAAAACTACTGGAAAACCATCTCTGTCAAATTACTGGAAAACTACTGGAAAACCATCTATGTCAAACTACTGGAAAACCATCTCTGTCAAACTACTGGAAAACTACTGGAAAACCATCTCTATCAAATTACTGGAAAACTACTGGAAAACCATCTATGTCAAACTACTGGAAAACTACTGGAAAACCATCTCTGTCAAACTACTGGAAAACCATCTCTGTCAAATTACTGGAAAACTACTGGAAAACCATCTATGTCAAACTACTGGAAAACCATCTCTGTCAAACTACTGGAAAACTACTGGAAAACCATCTCTGTCAAACTACTGGAAAACTACTGGAAAACCATCTCTATCAAATTACTGGAAAACTACTGGAAAACCATATATGTCAAACTACTGGAAAACTACTGGAAAACCATCTCTGTCAAACTACTGGAAAA